>NC_088356.1:16560000-16860000 GCF_036884655.1 Musa acuminata AAA Group | reverse complement strand
TCATACAATGTATTGAACTTAGATATTTCTAAACACCTAAGAGTTGGAACTTCTCCTTTTTGTTGATGACAAAGGGGGAGAAGTATGTTGAGGTCATGTTATGATTTGATCATGACATGTTGCTTGGATTTTTGAATCCAAGAGTTTCTATCAATACGACATATTGATAGGGGGAGTTTGTTTAAACTCTGGGAGTTAAGGTTAACACCATCATCAAGTGGTTGTCATCATCAAAAAGGGGGAGATTATGTAATCTCGTATTTTAATGATGAAACCACTTGATATGTGTTTATGATTTAATCTGTGTTTTGAGTGAAGTAGGATGCTTCGATCAGAATGAGATAATTAAAGCAAGAAAATCATGTTGTGCCAGAGGAACATGTCAGAAGATTGGACGTCGGGCTGGTGGATCGGTTGACGTATCGACAGAAGGCTTCATGCCATGGATTTGGACATCGGGCCAAGAAGAGCGGGTATTGCGCCAAGGATATCGAAGTTGCGGAGTCAACTGGCTGATTGGGCAATAGGCCGCAAGAGAGGACAATGCGCCAAAGAAATCGACGAAGCATCGTAGGACCAATGACATGCTGGACAACTTGATTATTGCTTTGTATTAATTGTCTCGATCAAAGTTTTGTTTTACATGTGCAGGATTAACTATGATAACTTGAAGACATAAAGCAAGTCTACTGGAGTCAAGTTCGATGGGTGTTCGAGAGTTCGAAGATTCGTCGGAGATACTGCCGAAACCAACCGAGAAGAAATTGGGGACTTGTCGGAGTTTTCGAAAGTCCGTCGAAGAGATCGTCGAAGGTTCACGGAGATCACTGAGAAGGCTCGGCTACTTGCTGAACTCGCCATAAGATCGGGAGCCTATTGGGAGTCTGCCGGAAGAAATCCGAGGGTGTATCGGAAGTCCGTCGGAAGTTCGCCGAAAAGCTCACTGGAAGGAAACTTGACATTGCCAGTTAAAAACTTGCTTAGGACTATCTCTTAAGCTCATAGTTTGTATGTAATTAGGGTTAGGATTAAGGGTTAATCCTATAACCCAGTTAGGGGCTAATTGGGCCCAAGTTCGGACTAATTTGAGCCAAGTTTGGAGCCCAACCAGTGAGCTGAAATAGTGTAGGCAGTGGCACCGCCAGATTAGGCGGTGGCACCGCCCAGAACCCGAGGATCAGGCGATGGTACCACTAGACTAGGTGGTAGTACCGTCCAACACCCGAGAGGTCGGGCGGTGGCACTACCATCGACAGGCACTAGCACCGTAAGCCTCGGAAACCCAAAAGAATTCAAAATTTGGAGCCCAAATTTGAATCCTCTTAGGGTCTATAAATACCCCTCAATTCTCAGCAGAGAACACAACCTTTGAGAAGCAAGAGACTAAGATAAAAGTTATAGCAAAGTCTTTAGCAAGTTTTTGTTTTCAATAGCTTGAGTGTTCACCTCCCTCTTTCTCTTTGAAAATTTGTAAGAGTGTGAACCACTTGTAAAAGGTTGTCAGAGGGGTATTTGTCCTTCCCCTTCAAAGTGATTTGATAGTGGAAGTTGGGAGCCTCATTGAAGAAGGCTTCGCAGGTGGATGTAGGTCATTTTGATCGAACCACTTTAAATTGGTGCGTTCCTTGAATGTGTTAGTTCTTGCTTTTTTGAAACCATTATTTACATAGCAGGATGCTTTTAGCTTTTATCTTCTCACTTTACTCGAGCTACTTTCTCCAAGTCATTGACGAATTGAAATCTCTACGTATTTACGAAATCATTTTTAAACTTACGAGTTTTAATCTGCTGCACCAATTCACCCCCCCCCCACCCCCCCCTTAGTGCCGCTCCGATCCTAATAGTACCACCTGTCTAGATGGTGGTACCACCTAGACATAGTCTCCTAGACTATGTTAAACGATGGTACCACCCAACACAGGCGTTGGTACCGCTAGTACCACAAAAACCGGGGATATAACACTTTTTGATTCCAATTTTAAAGCCAATTGAGGGCTATAAATATCCCTTACTTCTCAGTTGGTAAAGCATAAAGAAGTGATGAGAACTGAACCGAAACTATATTGAAATAGCTTGCAAAAGTTAAGAGTTCATCTCCATCTTTTCTAAGCATAAAAGTTTGTAAAAGGAGAGTGAGCCACTTATGAAGGTTTTGTAAAGGGGTGATTGATCTTTGCCCTTCAAGAAAGATCAATAGTGGAAACCAGTGACCTCATTGGAAGAGGTGTTGGTAGTGGATATAGGTCGGACGGCTAAACCACTATAAAATTGGCTTGTTCTCTTCTTGGTGCGTACTTTAATTTTGCTGCATTCTACTTTACTTTATTTAAAACTGTCCAATCCCCTCCTCTCTACTCACAAACATATTTGAGTCAAACGTCTTTTCAAAACATTTTCGTCGAACTAAGAGTTTCATCGCACGAAGTTTTTTGAAGTTTTTTAAATTTATCGTTTTTATCCACTACACTAATTCACCCCACCCCCCCCCCCACCTAGTGTCGTTCTTAATCCTAATAATTGGTATCAGAGCTACGTTCTTTCTCATTTGGTTTAACACCTAAGAGAAATGACTCTTTTCGGCTTTCAAGAGGGTTACTCTACCATTCGTCCTCCTATGTTCAATGGGACGGACTATACTTATTGAAAAACTTGAATGAGAGTTTTCTTACTTTTATAGAATCTCGATTTATAGAATATTATTGAAAATGGATTTCAAATGTCTTCTCTACCAATGAACGATTGGAATGATTTGGAGAATAAGACTTTCTCTTTGAACGCCAAAGCTATGAATGCTTTATTTTGTGCTTTGGATAAAAATAAATTTAATCAAGTTTCTATTTGTGAAACTACATACAATATTTGGCACACTCTTAAAATCACATACAAAGGCACTAGTGGAGTTAAAGATTCAAAAATTAATCTTTTGATGCATGATTTTGAATTATTTCGAATGAAGTCAAGCGAAACTATCATTAACATGTACACCCATTTTACGGATGTTATCAATAGTTTAAAAGCTCTTGGTAAAAGTTTTTCGAATCTTGAACTTGTGAATAAAGTTTTATGTTCTCTTCTAGAAAATTGGGATCCTAAAGTAACAGCTATTCAAGAATCAAAGAACTTGAACCATTTTCTGATTGAAGAATTTATTGGGTCTTTGATGACATATGAAATGATGTGCAAGGCACATGATGAACTTGATGAATATAAGAACAACCTTCCAAAAAACAGAAAGGATTTGAAACTTAAAACTCAAGACGACCACTCGAGCGAAAGCTCAAGTGATGATGACTTTGAACTCTTAACAATAAAGCTTAAAAAGTTCATGAAACAAGAATCAAAGAATAAAAATAAACTTAAAAAGAACAAAACTACTTGCTATGAACGCAAGAAGTCGGGTCACTCCAAAGATGAGTATATAAAACTGAAGAAGAAGTTTGCAAAGGATAAATTGAGCGCATCCAAAAACGATGAGCAAACCAACAAAGATGAGGTAGCCTTTCATAATGAGATATGTAACTAACCCGAAATGTATTTCCCTTATTTTAAAATAACTTGATGCATTTCATGAGTTATTTTTAAATTTATTTAGAAAAATTATATATATATAATATATTATGAAATTACTTGCTATGAACGCAAGAAGTCGGGTCACTCCAAAGATGAGTATATAAAACTGAAGAAGAAGTTTGCAAAGGATAAATTGAGCGCATCCAAAAACGATGAGCAAACCAACAAAGATGAGGTAGCCTTTCATAATGAGATATGTAACTAACCCGAAATGTATTTCCCTTATTTTGAAATAACTTGATGCATTTCATGAGTTATTTTTAAATTTATTTAGAAAAATTATATATATATATAATATATTATGAAATTACATGTTTTATGATAAAGGAACATAATGTTAGATTTAAATCTAATACTTATACACCTAAAAAGATTAATCCTAAGTATGTTTTTAAAAAGCAATAATGTTTATCTTGATGATTTTCATATTACTTTTTTTTATTGAAGATGCTTTATGTTCAATGAAACCATGCTTGATGATTTAATGATGTAATAATAATTTGAAATAATGATGTTTTGAAATCATACTTAATGAGCTTATATTTCCAAATTATGCATGATGATTTTTGTGATTTATGGCTTATTGATCTTTATCGTAATGAAAGTTACTTTTTTGGTTTTAAATGATGATGTATATTTTTGTTTGGCATAAAAGGCAAAGGCATGCTTGAATGAAATCAAATCACTTAAATTGAAACAGAAAGGGGAGAATTCATGTTTCTTGAAAATATCTCTAAAGCTTTTTGATTTTTTCAACAAGTGATTCTCAGTGATGAATATATTTTATGTTATCTCTTGAATTAAGAAAAGTGATTTTGATGATAAGTTTGGAGTTGACAAATTGAATTTTAATGAAAAAATTTCAACCAAATCATGGACCTTCTTTTGATTTCTCTACTTGAGCTATCTTTTATGAGAATCAAAACATTTTCTATCTTTGATAATTCCTTCTTAAAATTTACTAAAAAAGAGACTTATGCAAACAAACTATGACCTTGATAATGGTTTGAAATTGTGCATGTTATACCTTGAAGGCTTGAAACCATATTTTGGTATCATGCATACTCAAGTAATGATGATTTAAAAATTTATTGATTTAGTATACTACCCAAAGTGATAATGACGATGACATGGCATTTTTTACAAGAAAATTTTATAGATTGAGATTTACTTTTTTTATTCAAATCATGATCTTGATTTCTCGATATTTAATATATGAGATTTTTCTATGAATCAAGATCTTGCTTTTGAACTTCCATGTTTCTTTTTGCTAATTACTAAAAAGGAGAATTATTTAAATTAATCATGATTTTTTTTGTGAATTCTTGGAATTATAACATGAGATTTTTTTTATGAATCAATATCATTCACTATAATTCTTCTTTACGCTATTTGAGTCATCCAAAAAGAATCATAATTTTTCTCTTGATTTTTTGATATTCACAACTTAAAATTTGTATTCATGAAGTATATATCTCATCACCCAATTAAGTTTTCTTGATATTATTCATGTGATGATATGAAATTCTCATGATATTATATTGATGCATACAAATGAGAAGTTATGATCATGCATGGTAGGATGTAATGTAATTTGACATTTTGATACCATCATGATTTGAAATATTTATGATTTGAAATGATGCACGCAATACTTATGATTTTTTGATGAAATAATATGAAAGTCAATAGTTATCATTTTCTGAAATGATACCTTATTTCAATATGCTATATTAAAATAAGAATGATACTTCACTTTGCATTGATTTAGAAATTAATGTAAAGGGAAAATAATTATAACATTGTATTCTTCCCTTCTTTTTTACAATGATAAAGGGGTAGAAAGTATTGCTAGCTTACACATTTCAAGGAGAAAAACTTGCTAGCTTGCACTTCTCGAAAGAGAAGAAAGAACTTGCTATCTTGAATATCACCAAGAATTGCTAGCTTGCAATCTCAAGAGAAGCAAAAGTGCTATCTTGCATATTTCAAAAGATGCAAAAAATTTGTTAACTTTCATATCAAAAAACTTGCTAGCTTGTATAATAATATATGCAATGATGTTTCATAAACATAAAATTATGCGATGATATATGATGTTTCAAAAACTTGAAATTATGCAATGATTTGAAATTATATCTAAAAACTTGCTAGTTGCACTTCTTCTTTTTGTTGATGACAAAAGGGGAGAAGTTATGATGACAATCATGCAAGGAATGATGTATTGAAATTTTTATTATACATGATTTTATGATGACATGTTGCTTGGATTCTTGATTAAATTTGCTTTGACTTGAATTCAAGGTTTATCTAAATAATGGCATATTGACAAGGGGAGTTTTGTTTAAACTCCGTCATCAATTGGTTGTCATAATAAAAAAGAGGGAGATTGTTGAATCTTGAATTTTGATGATGAAATCAATTGATGTGTTTGTGATCTAATATTCGTTTTGAGTGACGTAGGACTAGCTTTGATTAGGAAAGACATTTAAAGCAAGAAGAATCAATGTTGGGCTAGAGTAGAACATGTTAGAAGATTAGACGTCGAGCCAAAGGATCAGTCAACGTGTCGACAAAAGACTTCGTGCCATGAGTTTGGGCATCAGGCCTAGAAAAGCAAATATTGCACCAAGGAGATCGGAGTTACAGAGGTCAACATGTCGATTGGGCAAAAGGCCGCAAAAGAGGACGATGCACCGAAGAATTGGATGAAGAGCCAATGAACCAATGACATACTGAATAACATGTGGTTAATGCTTTGTAATAACTATCTAGATCGAAGTAGTTTTAGTTCTAATTAGGTTAGTTTAGAATATAATTAGGCCAACTCAATTATAGGCCAATTGGGCCCGAATTGGGTTGTTTTGGGCTAAGAGAGGCTCATTCAGTGACCCAAAAGTTAGGTCAAGCGGTGGCACCGTTAATCCAGGCGGTGACACCGTTGGTGGCTCAGTCTTTGAGACATAGTCTCCAAGACTATGTCAGGTGGTAGTACCGCTAGATTAGGTGGTGGTACCGCTTATGTCAAGTGGTGGTATGGCCAATTCGGGCGGTGGTATCGCCAAAACATAGTCTCCCAGAATGTGTCAAGCGGTGTTACAGCTAGACTGGATGGTGGTACCACCTAGTGTCAGTGTTGTAAGTAGTAGTACCACCCTATACAAGTGGTGGTATTATCAGTACCCCGAAAATTGGGGATGTGACATTTTTTAGCTCTAATTTTGAAGCCAATTGAGAGTTATAAATATCCCTTACTTCTTAGTTGGTAAAGCACAGAGAAGTGATAAGAACTAAACCAAAACTATAGTGAAATAGCTTGCAAAAGTTGAGAGTTCACCTCCATTGTTTCTAAGTGTAAAAGTTTGTAAAAGGAGAGTGAGCCACTTGTGAAAGTTCTGTAAATGGGTGATTGATCTTTGCCATTCAAAGAAGATCAATAGTGGAAATCGGTGACCTTATTGGAGGAGGTGTCAGTAGTAGATGTAGGTCAGATGACTGAACCACTATAAAATTAGTGTGTTCTCTTCTTGGTGCATACTTTACTTTTGCTGCATTCTACTTTACTTTATTGCAAACTATCCAATCCCCTCCTCTTTACTCATTTACAAACTTATTCGAGTCAAACATCTTTTCAAAATGTTTTCGTCGAACTAAGAGTTTCATCGCATGAAGTTTTCCGAAGTTGTTAAAATTTATCATTTTTATCCGCAGCACTAATTCACCCCCCCCCTCCCCCCTCTTAGTGTCATTCTTGATTCTAACATAGTCGTCGTGACTTACATCCACTCCTGATTCCTCTTTCGTTGAGGCCATTAGTGTCCACTAACCGTCTTCCTTTAATGGGTGATGACCAACTACCCTCTTACAACACTCACTTTCTCCTTTTTACAGATTTAGAAGACAACCTTTTATAAGCCTCACACCTCTCTTGAATGATCATAAAACTAAAAGAGAGGAGGAGGACACTTAGCAATTTTACAACCCAAAATCTCAAGATTTTTGTTTGTACTTTCGTGCTCTTTCTTACAAGAAAGAGTGGGGTATTTATAGGCCCTAATGGCTTCAAAAATGGAGCCAAAAAGTATTTCATCTCCGGTTTTCGAGATACTGACGATACCACCGCCATTTTTAGGTGGTTTCATCACTCATATATTAACACTGGGTGGTACCACTGCCTAGTCTGGGTGGTACGATCGCCTGACAGAGCCTTGGAGACCGGGCTCTAGTGGTACCACCGCTTAGTAGGGTGGTACCACCACCTGGTAACATTAATTGCTAGTGGTACCACTACCCAAACCACTTGGGAGGCTGAGCCTGAAGCGGTACTACCGCTCAGTTTGGGTGGTGCCACCACCTAACGTGGCTCCAAGTGGCTGAATGGGCCATCCAACCGACCCAATTCAGCCTTGATTTAGACCTAGTTGGCCCCTAATTGAGTTAGTAGGATTCCTCCCAAAACTAACTCAAATTAAAGTCCTAACTATGATAGTTAAGGCTAAAACAATTATGATACATGTAATCTAAGTTATTCGGCACATTAATTATTCAACCGAATTCTTGGTGAACTTCCGGCAAACTCTCGACGAGCTTTCGGCAAACTCCCGGCGATATTCCGGTGAGCATTCGGTGAACTCTCGATGTGCTTTCAGTGAACTCCCGATGAACTTCTAGCGAGCTTTCATTGCATCATTCGATCCTTCGGTGTATCCCCAGATTCATCTGGCTCGATGCTTAATCATTGACTCCGGCCTAACTTTGATTCTTCTTTAATCATTTTGCCTTTCTCACGATTGTAGTTAGTCCTATATCACTTATCTCAACACATGGATTAGATCATTAATTCACCAATTGATGTTATCATCAAAATCTGAGATTCAACATGTGCAACCGCCGAGAACAAATGGCGGGCACTTCGTCGATATCTCCTGCAGGTCCTGTTGTTGAGGGTTATGAATGGAGAAAGGCATAGTGGAAGTAGAGGAGAAGATGTTTCGGTAGTGATGGTAGCAGATCAGTAATATCCTAGTGCTGAAGGTGCTTTGCAACTAGGCAAGTGGGCCAACATTGCGCTCGATGCACAGACAAGTGTTCGACGTAGAGTTAGAGATGCAGATCAATGCCCGATAAGGGAATGGGATTCTAAGCTGGTGATCCTCGAAGGGGCTAGTGAATCTGATGGAGAGTGGCACTAGTGAGCACAGCACTAGAGACACTACAATTGGGAGACCAATCGCAATAGAGGAGGTCGGTGTAGGAGCCTTTGGAGCTTCGACCAGAGTGGCGGCACTAGCTTTGGGAGCCTTTGCGGTTATCGCGAGTGTAGTAAGGTTGCTCTTTAGAGTCACCGAAGGGGTAGGGGTGGTGCCGCTACTCATTGGAGTTGGTGCGGTAGTGGTGGAGCTCAAAGACTTTAGAGTGGGACCGATGGGACTAGTCGTGTTCGCTATAGTTGTTGCCTTTAGGATGTCATTTGATGATTTCACCATTAATGGCAGAGCTATGGCTTGAGAGGCTAGAGAGTGAGGATACGATAGTAGAGATGAGCGGTAGTGGCAAGGCGGTCAACACTACGCTCTCACAAAGATGGCAGATCAACCACTTGGTGGATTCTACAGTGTGGATTTACAATCGAACCTGGCTGAGGAGTTATTGGTGGCACTGCATTGAGCCTAACGGTGGATTCATCGGTGGCTCCGGAGTTGGAGTCATTAGAGGAGTGACTTAGAGATTGAAGATGAAGGCGGATGTGTAATTAGAGGAGAAGAATGTCATGGCATAGTGGATCCTGATGGCTCTAGAGATACATTCGATAAAAGTGATGAATGTATGTAGGCTATAGATCTCCACTAGAATGCTTCAGCTGGAGGAAGGAGCAACAATTAGTGACAAAAGCAGGGGTTGCAATCACTGATAAGGAGGATCAGTCGCTCATTGTCACTAAGGAGATGCCTGATAGGACCTTTACAAATTCTAAGCTTGGGATTGATCTCTTTAGGGGATCGGCCTCCTTGGAACTCTATAGGGGTTCCTTCCTACAAATTGCTGCTCAAATGTTGCAGAAAAAATTCATCTATTATTTGTTAAAAGATGATGAATATATGGTTGTTTATAGGGCTTCTAAACCCTAACTCCTAATATGACTCCTACTCAAGACTCCTATTCCTTTACAACTCTTAATGATTCTCTAAGAAATAACCTCCTAACCCTAGCCGGCCTCTTCACTTCTTTAATAGGGACCGGCTAGGTAGGTTAACATGAATGCCCCTCTCAATTATGACTCTCGTAGCTAGAGTCCTAATAGACCCGCCATCTTCAAATCAGCCTTATCCTCGAGACTAGGATTTTATGAACTTAGGGAACCGGGTCTTCAGCTTCTCAGATGATTTACATGTGGTGTCTTCAAGTGGTAAATTATTCCAATGCACTAGTACTTCAGTAGAGTGACGTCGGCGACGCATCACAATCCTACGGTCGAGGATGGCTTGTGGTTGGGCTTGAATAACTCCATCCTCAATAGTGTTGGGTAGCTGGATCTAGGGTGACTCGTGTTCTCCTAACTTGGGCTTCAAGCATGACACGTGAAAGACAAGGTGAATTTTGGCATCCTCAAGCAATTTAAGTTTGTATGTCATGGCTCCAATACACTTTGTGATCTGATAGGGCCAATAAAAACATGGTGATAGCTTCATGGAGGCTCGAATGTTGATGGAGAGTTGCTTGTATGGTTGTAGGCGAAGATAAACCCAATCTCCTACTGAAAATTCTCTTACGCTTCGTCGTGTGTCGGCTTGCTGCTTCATTCTAGCTTGAGCGGTAGAGAGATTATCCTTTAACAGTTGTAGGAGTTTGTCCCTATCAATCAATACTTGGTCGACCTGATCTACCTTAGCCGAGCGAATTACTTACTTTAGAATCACAAGGGCTGGCCGACCATACAGTACTTCATAATGGGCACATTTGGTAGATGAATGATTTATAGTATTATACCACCATTTAGCCCAAGGAAGCCATTTCGTCCACTCCTTTGGCCGGTCGCTGGCGAAACACCGAAGGTATGTCTCTAAACACATGTTTACCATCTTTGTTTGGCCATCAGTTTGTGGATGATACGCTGTAGTCATCTTGAGTTTGGTGCCTTGTAATTGAAATAACTCGGTTCAAAATTTATTGGTGAAGATCCTATCACAATCACTTACAATGGACCTTGGCATCCCATGCAGTTTAACAATATTTTCTATGAAAATCTAGGCAATACTAGCAATAGTGTAGGGATTTCGCACAACACAAAAATGACCATATTTCATAAGTTGATCAACCACCATGAGAATTGTGCTTTTACCTTTGGAAGGTGGCAACCTTTCGATGAAGTCCATGGAGATATTAGTCCACATCGAGTCCAGTATGGTTTGTGGTTGTAGCTTCCTTGGACTTGTCAATGTTTCACCCTTGTGATGTTAACATACATCACATTGTGCCATATATTCAGTATTTTTTTTTTCATCCCTCTCCAATAAAAATTTTGCTTCACTCTTTTGTAGGTTATCAGGAATCCGGTGTGGAGTGCATTTCATTCATGATGATTTTGATGCAAGGGGAGTAAGGTATAAGCATAATGTGACCTTTATAGCATAGATCCCTCGAATCCCAAGTGTAGTGGGCTATTGCACTTGGATCCTCCAATTTTTTTATGATGTTGCTGATCTCTGGGTCCTTCTTCTATTCTTCCCTAATGTCCTCAAGGAAGTTGTGGTAGGAAGGGAGATGGTTGAAAACTTAGCTTGCTCAAGTAGCCATGAGAGTGCATTTGCAACAACGTTTTATTTCTCCTTTTTGTAAATAAGTTTATAATCAAATCTAAGAAGTTTGGTTACCCATTTTTGCTGCTCAAGGGATGATATCTTTTGCTCCAAAAAGTACTTAAGGCTTCTATAGTTGGTTTTAATTTGAAATCATCGACCGATCAAGTAGGGTCTCCACCTCGTTATTACATGCACAATGGCAAGCATCTCCTTATCATATATTGACATATTTTGATGGGAGGGAGATAATGTCTTACTGGTGCATGTGAGTGGTCAACCATCTTGCATGAGAACGGCTCCAATTCTAACTCCGGATGCGTCAGCCTCAATGATGAAGGGTCGGTTGAAATCTGGTAGCGCTAGCACTAGCATCGTCGTCATGGCAGCCTTAAGTTTGTCGAAAGCAACATAGGCTTTGTCCGACCATTGGAAGGCATAATTTTTCAGAAGAGAAGTGAGGGGTGCACTGATCTTCCCATAGTCCTTAACAAATTTTCGGTAGTAGCCCGTTAGTCCAACGAACCCACGTAGTAATTTCACATTTGTAGGTTTCGGCCAGCCTTGCATTGCTTTAAATTTTGTTAGGTCTACCACCACTCTTTCTTCTGATATTATATGCCCAAGGTATTCTACTTTTTGCTAGGGAAAATTGAACTTTGGCTGCTTAATAAAAAGAGTATTCTCTTGGAGGATCGTCAAATCAATTTGTAAATGCTGAAAGTGAGTCTCAAGAGAAGGGCTGTAAATGAGAATATCATCAAAAAATACCAACACAAATTTACGAAAAAATCTCCGAAAAATATCGTTCATGAGACTTTGGAAGTTTGAAGGAGCATTAGTGAGTCCAAAAGGCATTACCAAGAATTCATAATAGTCGTTATATGTGCGAAATATAGTTTTTGGAATGTCATCTTCACATACTCGAATTTGGTGGTAACGGGATCGGAGGTCCAACTTCATGAAGACTCGAGCTCCTTTTAACTCATCAAGAAGTTCATCCACCACTGGTATTGGATACATGTCCTTAACGGTGATGCCATTTAAAGCTCGGTAGTCGATGCACATCCGTCAAGTTCCGTCCTTCTTGCATACAAGTAGCACCAGTGAGGAATAGGGGCTGCAACTTGGCCGAATCACCCCTGTTTCAAGCATCTCCTTTACGATCTTTTCAATTTCAACCTTCTAGAGGTGAGGATGTCACTACAGCTGAGTGTTCACTGGTGTCTTATCCGGAAGGATTGGGATCCGATGGTCATGTTGCTGAGTAGGAGGAAGACCACGCTGCTCAGCAAAAATGTAGGCAAATTCAGCAAGTAATTAGGCAAGATTTTGATCTTCAATTTCTATTTTTTTTCCCTTTGGTTGCTACTGGAGATGGATCAAAAAGCCACCATTTACCTTGTGCAAAACTTTCTTTATTCGTTGGGTCGAAACGGTGGTTACGTTGCTTCTACGCTTCCCGCGTAGGATGATCTATTTGCCTTTGTAGTAGAATTTCATAATTAATTTGGAGAAATTCCAAGAGACATCACCTAGCGTTATCAGCCATTCTATGCCAAGCATGGCCTCATAGTCATCAATCGGTAGAAGAAAGAAGTCAGTGATAATTTCTTGGTCTTGCAGTAATAGTTTCACTTGAGGACCTCTTTGGTCGCACTTTAGGATTCTTCTGTCGGTGACCTTTACGTCAAACTTACTGTAACCTTTAATGTGTAACATTATTCAAGTAGCAACCTTACTATTTAGGAAATTATTAGTGCTTCCTGTGTTGATGAGAATAGTGATCGGTTGTTGTTTGAGAAGACCTCCAACTTTCATTGTTTGCGGGTTTGAATAGCCGGCTAGTGCATGTATCGTAAAGTCAGTCGATTGTGGCTCTTCTTTCGTATCTTCTTTTTTATGTTCAAGGCTCTTTTCTAGATGTTCAATGACCTCTTCTTCTATTGATTCAATCACAAGAAGTCTCCCTTTTTTACAGCGATGCTCGCGGCTCCACGGCTCGTCGTAGTGCCAATATAACCCCTTTGCAGATCACTCCCGGAGCTCTTCTCTTCTCAACCTTTTTGGTGCAGGGGCTCGGTTGATAGTTGTAGGGGCTGAGGTCTTTGGTATTGCTAGTCATGGAGCGACTCTAGTCCTTCGGGCTTCATGGTTCAATCACTCCTCTTGAAGTCGTGCGAAAGATATGGCTGCCATAAGTATGTACGGTTGTCGCGCTTTAACTTCTCCCTGGATCTCTGGCTTCAAGCCCTCAATGAAGGTCCCTAATAGATATTTTTTAGACCAATAATGAGTTTCATTATATAACCTTTCAAACCTAGTTTGGTACTCTTGAATGGTGGAGGTTTGTCAGATCTTTGCTAGTTGTCCGTCAATGTTCTCATAATCGGTTGGTCCGAAGCGGATCAACAGTCCTTCGTTGAATTGTCACCATAAGAGGACTCCATAAGTGTATTCAAACTAGTCAAACCACTGTATGGCATCCCCTTTAAGATGTATAGCTGTAATTTCCACCATAGATGCGTCCACGGTTTTGTTGTACTAAAAATATCGCTCCGCGTGCTAGATCCAACCAATCGAGTCTCCTTCCCATCTAGGGAAGTCCACCCTCATGCATGGATAGTTGGGATTGGTCATAGAGCCACTCCTCTCTTAGAAGTTATCTCTTTGGGCTTAGTGTGATTGGTTAGAGCTCTCTCCTTGATGTGATTTATTCGGGCTTGGTGGTCGACCTAAACTGAGTTCGGTAAAGAGAGTCTGAATCTTATCCTCCATTCGCGCCTCGAATGCTTCGAATTTAGCATTAATTACCTCCTCAAATGCCATAGTATATGCCTCTAAATCTATAATGTTAAGATCTCTCTTTTGTTGTCAGGTTAAAGGCATGTATAGATTGAGAGAAGTGGTGGTCGAAAGGGTTGGTGGATTGGTAGATGTAGGCTGTAGTTTAGGCTTATTTTGTAGCTATTTTGGATGCAGTTTGAAGGTGTGGTTTGGTGGAGTTTTAGGGATGTGATGGTAGTGGATGAAGGTTGGGGAAAAATGTTTTAGATAGTTGCTATTAGGAAATTTTTGGTGGTGACATCACATGTACAATGGAAGAATAGAAAACAAAATCCCCTATTCCCAAAGAGATGTTCGTCATCATGCGAAGATTGGTACGCAAAATCCGCGAAATAGAAAACTATGTATTATAAAGATTGTGTTACCTAGGGAGATCGTATATTACTGAATCCTTGCAGATCTATAGGAGAGGGTGAAGGAGATCAAGCACCCTCCTCTCTAGCGGTGATCCACACATCCAAACTCCAAGCCTACTTTGAGATGGAGAGGGGGAGGAGAATAGGAGAGGCAAGCAAAAGCTCTAGCCTATAAACCACTAAATCCCTCCTATTTATAGAGGTCCCCTATCAACTTAACCCTAATGGATCCTTACCTATTGGGTATTGGATCTCCATCCAACTACCAAAGCCTCTTCGATTAGTGGATCTCTATCCAATAATCTCTCATGGGATTTTATTGGATCTCGCCTATGGGATTCAATAGTTCATAGGCTTATTGGATATCCAATAAGATAGAGGCTCCGGCGGATATCTCATATCTGAACCTCTACTCATCGCAATGCCTACCATATGTGTGTGACCCTCTAGGCCTAATATCGAGCTGGCCGTGAGTCATACCTGTCAGAACTCCTTCTAGCTCAGTGAATTATTATCTCCACTCGACTCATCGATTGCAGATGTACTAGGCCACTGGTCCGCAGTCCCCAAACGATACAGGGGTATCGAATCCATTGGACCTGTCTGTCCTCAGTTATCATGTACCTATAGTCTCTCATCCATCTAATATCCTAGAGACTATATACCGGGCATGGTGCTATCAGACCCATACAATTTCTATTCGAGTCTTGCTCTAATCAGCTTCTCCCAAAGAACTCTTTCTCTTTCAATCCAAATGACCCTGGCCAGGGATTTTTTTGAGCAAGAACACATGGGATATTCTTGTCATGACACCGAGAACGGATGATCCTCTATCGATACTCAATAGTCCTCGTAAGGTTGACTGCCGCTCCCGATGACCGATTGTACTAGATCTGGAACATCCAAACCTATAATTCCGATATCAAAGAATGGAGCACTTATACAGGACATCCTTAGTGTCTCAAGTCTAAGGACCAGATACACCATTGGGACTACGGAATTACTGTCTGACAATAAGGTATCATCAACCATCCAGCATTCCGTAAGCGGATCAATTAGTGAACTCATTCTCCAATGAGCACCTGTCCTATATCCCTAGTTGTCACGGACTTAGTTGGTTTTGCCTAAGTCGTGTGGCACCCTTGCGTGTCCGTTCATAAAGGTCAACCTCCTCGAAGCCTTCCTTAGTCCCTTAGGATCCACAAAAGAGAGAAAATGGGTTAGAGAGAACGCCTCACTCGGGATCCACAAGCAAATATTTTCGAAAACAATTCATTGACAATGCAAATTACAAACAGACTTTACAAGCTATGAATAGTTACACAACAAAGGGTCAAAATGGTCCACTACAGATCAAAAATATCTCACAAGTGTCCACATGACACAACCTTTATTTACAAGCCTAAAGCGACCACCAAACCCAACTAAAATGGGACTATTAAGCCTTCGGCTGTCCCTCTACATGCTAGGCAAAGAATGAACATACCAAAAGACATGGACATACATAAGCATTACATCGAACATCCTGTTTAGAAGTTTGTCCGTGACATTCTCCCCCACTTATTCCTTCGACATCCTCGTTGAAGCCTTTACTGACATTGCAACTCCTCACCTTTGCTGAGTCTTCAATCTTTTGCTCCAGCTGCAATGCACTACCTGGCTCCCAGCTGCTCTCCGTTGTTGTTTTTGAGTAGTTGAACCTTTGATCCGCCATGCTGCTTCAACTCGCCAATGACTATGACTCTAGTGTGGGGTTGGTTGAGTTGTGTTGATCCCTGTTGGTTCCTATGGATCCTCCAGATGAAGGAAAAGATCATCCTTACTATACATCAGTCCCTCAATGCCTCATGCTGCTTGAATTGGGTGGATGCTTGTTGGAGCTTTAACGAGTATCATCTTACAAACTTATGAAGTTTTGGGTCCTTCCTCCACAAAATTTGCCCATTGACTCTTCTTTCGCTTAGTTGTCACTTCCAAGTAGTTTCGTATTGCTTCCGCTTTCGATTGGCATTTCATTGGAAAATGAAGCAGACAATCTACTCTCAGTAGCACTGATCACCATTGGTGAGGATTTGACAACTATTATCTTCCATTATCTTTGAAGGGTCTTTGAACCTATGCAGAGCTCCTTTGCTGGGTAGATAAGAGAATTGGGGTACTCGGTTTCACCCATTCTCTTAAGAGTTAAGAAGGCAAAGGTTACTCAACTTCGCCCGCCTCCACAAGGTTGTACTCCATGCATTAAACTGGTTACTGGCCTTCGCCTGCTCTTTGCTCACACTTCTGAAGCACTTGAAGTGTTTGCACTCATTGTGTTGAGTTAGTTACTGTGATTCACCTTCTTAATGCCATCGAACTTCTGGAATGCAGGAAGTTTTCACCCCAACTTGGAGTAATTCTCTAATAGATTTGGTTGTCTCTGGGATTGTACCATCTTCTCCATCAACCCTGCTACCTACTCCATTGAGTAGCAAAGGTACAACACCGCGTACTGCCTGCTTCGTTCCTTGGTCATGCACTCTTACATGACCCGAAATCCTTCACTTTCGGCTATCTTGATGAGAAGCTCATTGACACCGGTCTTATGAAGTTCCTTGGCCTCTGCCCTTCAGCCTTGTCTCGGTACTTGGAGTTTGCCTCCGCATGCTCCACCTCCTCGGCCCCTTTCATGACCAAGCGCTCTCCCTCCATGAGAGCAAGGGATCAATGACTTTCACGGAAGTCCTGCCTCTGCGGTACCATGGCATTACCATGCCCATGGCCCTACTATCCGTCGCCTCGCATTTGCATCCCTTTTCTTCACGATCAGTAGATATGTCTCTATGGCACTCCTCCGAGTCCACCTCCATTCTAACCGATGCTTGATTTTGGGGGATAGATATCCAGGAGGGATAAGTCCCGGCTCTCCAGAGGGAGAATCATGTGCAATAGACCGCACATGTTGAGGAGGAGTACCTCAACAAACAATAACTCCACGAAGCTCAATGGACTGAGAAAGCAGCGAGGAGTCGTCGCATGATCTTGCTTGAGAGAATGCGTTAGTAGATGCATTGTGAGATCAAGTGGGGGAGCAACCCAAAGCAACATAAATGAAGGCACACTTGGAGTCGATATGGAGATCGGACTCAAGGGAAGGCTGACCCGTGGAATGGTAGGCGCGAGGGCCACCATCAACTCAATGCAAAAACGAGGAGCGGAGCAACTTGGGGGTAACTTAGCGAAGTACCCCAAGTCGCATGAAGGGAGACAGTATAGAAGATGCAACATGGAGTGGAGGCATAGAGCTTTCCTTGGACAGAGGTCAAGGACATGAACTCTCGTCGTTGCTTCCTCGCCCCTTTCGACCCCATGCTTCAACACCTTTGTATTCTCCAAGCAACTCCCTTTGGTCGATGGAAAGACAGACTGCAACTCCCATGTATGGCCTCTAACATCACGTTGTAGGATTTGCACTGATTTTGTTCTCCTTAGCTTCCTTGGAAGCAACGTTCGCTTACTCGACCTTGTCCTCTGACTTACCGGGCTCTCTTAAGCGAATATGAGCTCTAGAGCAGTCCAACTCTCCAGTTGCTTCGATCATACCTCTGTATGATCAAGTCCCTCCCATGGGACTCACTGGTACATGCATTCAAACTTTTTCCTTAGTGGAACATAGCCCCCATATGCTGATGACCAAGGCTTTCATCCGATGCAAAATTTGATGCACGCATAGAAAACCCGCCTCTGCGGTACCATGGCCTTCACTCCTTGAATCCATAGCCCTTCTTGCTATCGTGTTACTCACCGAAGTGGAGCTTCCAGTAGCTCCCGATCATACCTCCGTATGATCTATTCCCTCATGGGACCATGTCATGTGTATCGCATTGCCACGAACTGTTCCACCACGATCCGCTGCACCATGTCGCCTCTTGGTGACATCTCTATTGCATTCTGATCATTGTGGGATGAACTCGAATTGTGATCCCTCCATGTGTGGCCTCTGCCAATACATCTTTCAAGGAGAAACCTATCCTATTTTTAGTTGTTTCAATTCATGTGATTTATTTCATTTTTGCCAAGTAAATACATGCATCAACATTTAAAACCGAAAAAGAACTTTCATTACGGCAAAGATCGATAATTCATAAATCATAAAAATCTTCATGCATAATTTTGAAAAATAAATTTATTAGGCATGATATCATCAAACATGATTTCATAAGGCATTTTTAATCAAAATCATTTTGTTTATCATAAACATGTAATTTTTATGATTATTTTCAAAATTACTAGAATGATAAGCATGATTCCTAATTTTTTGCATTTTCTTTATTAAACATTTAATTTTTAAGAAAATTAATTCTAAACTAAAAAACTGCATCATGAAAAGCATCATGTAATTTTGAAATAAATTAGGGGAATTTTGATTACCTCATCGTCGAAAGCTGTTAAGGCGTAGTTTGTCACCTCGCTTTTGTTGATTTTCTCCTCATCTTCGGAGGAGCTCTATTCATCCCAACTTATGTTCATCTTCTTGCATTCTAGTTGAGTTCTTTTTATTCTTTAATTTTTGTTTCAAAATTTTCATTAAAAGTTCAAGTTCACCATCACTTGAGCTTATGCTCGAGTGGTCTTCAATTATTCTAAGTCTGAAATCCTTTTTGTTCTTTAGAAGGTGGTTCTCAAGTTCTTCACATGCATTGCATGTCATTTCATAGGTCATTAGAGACCCAATAAGTTCTTCGATCAAAAAGGTATTGAAATTTTTTGATTCTTGTATAGCCATTATTTTTGAATCCCAATTCTTAGAAAGCGATCGTAAAATCTTATTAACGAGTTCAAAATTCGAAAAGCTTTTACCAAGAGCTTTTAAACCATTGATGACATTCGTAAAACGAGTGTACATGTCTCCAATGGTTTCGCTTGGTTTCATATGAAAAAGTTCAAAATCATGCATTAAAAGGTTGATTTTTGAATCTTTTAATCTACTTGTGCCTTCGTGAGTGGTTTCAAGAATATGCCAAATGTCAAAAGCCGTTTTGCAAGTAGAAACCCCATTAAACTCGTTTTTGTCTATGGTGCAAAATAGAATATTCATAGCTCTAGCATTTAAAGAAAAAGTCTTCTTCTCCAAATCATTCCAATCTTTCATTAGAAGAGAAGACCTTTTAAAATCGGATTCGACAATATTCCATAAGTTCAAATCCAAAGAAACCAAGAAAACTCTCATTCTGAGTTTTCTAATATATGTAGTCCAATCCATTGAAAAAGGGAGGACGAATGAGAGAGTGACCCTCTTGAAAGCCGAAAATGGTCGTTTCTCTTGGGTGTTAAACCAACTGAGAAATCATGAGGCTTTGATACCAATTGTTAGGATCAAAGTCGGCACTAAGAGGGGGGATGAATTAGTGCAGCGGTAAAATAACGTCTTCAAAAACCTTCGTACGTTGAAAATCGATTATGATGAAAACTGATTTTGGAAACTTAACTTTGAAAGCGTACGTTTATGAGTGAATACAATAGGTAAGTAAAGATTCAGTTTGCAGTATGTAAATGGCAGGAAGTAAATGCAAACCAGAGAACACGCCAATTTTATAGTAGTTCGGTTGTCGTGACCTACATCCACTCTGTCGATTCCTACTCCGTCGAGGCCACTGGCATCCACTATTAATCTTCCTTTAATAGGTGAAGATCAACCTCCTTCTTATACCTCTCTTCTCCTTTTACCGGGTTTAGGAGACAACCCTTACAAGCACTCACTCCTCTCTTGCAGAATTCTAACACTTAGACTAGAGGAGGATTCTCACAAGAGATTTATACAACGTTTTCCTACTTTTAAACTCTTTGTGCTTGTGTCTCTTAACTAGGGATGAGAAGGGTATTTATAGGCCTCAAGTTGATTCAAACTTGGAGCATAAAAATATCTCATCCTGGGTTTCCTAGGTCCGAGCGGTATCACCGCTAGTGTTAGTCCGACATTGGGTGGTACCACCACTTGGGAGGCTATGTTGGGCAGTACCATCGCCCAGACTAGCGGTGCCACCACCTAGCAACCTGCCAGGGGTGGTACAACAGCCCAGACTGGCGGTACCACCACCTGACACAATCTCGGAGACTGTGCCACAACGGTGTCACCTCTTGGGGCATTGTTTGGGCCTCTCATTGGGCCCAACACAGTCCTTACATGGGCCTAGCTAGCCCCTAATTGGGTTGGCCCAAATCCAAACCCAATTACATGCTAACTATGATTCCTAAGACATTTGCTAAGCTAAATAAGTCCCTATGTCTTGGTTTCTTCCAGCGAGCTTCCGGCGATCTTTTGGCGAACTTCCGACGATCTCTCGGTAATGTTCCAACGGACTCTCGGCAAGCTCCTGGACTTCATGATGATCTTTAGAGCGAGTTCCGATGAGCTTCTCTAGCAAGCTCCGAGACTTCTCTGCTGGTTCCGCCAAAACTTTCGATGAACGTTCGGACTTCTGATGAACTCTCGAACTCCCAACGAAATCGCATCTTTGACTCCGGGACTTTACTTTGCTTCATGCCTTACTATCGTAGTTAATCCTGCACATGTAAAACAAACTTTGATCTAGACAATTAATACTAAGCATTAATCATGTTGTCCAGCATGTCATTGGTCCCTCGACGCTTCGTCTGATTCTTTGGTACATTGTCCTCTCTTGCGGCCTATTACCCAATCGGCCAGTTGACTCTGCAACTCTGATATCCTTGGTGCAATATCCGTTCTTCTTGGCCCAATGCCCGAATCTATGGCCCGAAGTCTTCTGTCGATATGTCGACCGATCCTCCAACCCAACATCCAATCTTCTGACATGTTTTCCTCCAGCACAACATAATTCTTCCTGCTTTAATTGTCTCATCTTGATCGAAGCATCTTGCATTACTAAAAACATAGATCAAATCATAAACAATTATCAATTGGTTTTATCATAAAAATATAAGATTTAACAATCTCCCCCTTTTTGATTATGACAATCAATTGATGACGGAGTTAAAACAAACTCCCCCTATCAATCTGCCATATTGATAGAAACTCTTGGATTCAAAAATCCAAGCAACATGTAATGATCAAATCATATATAACATCAATATACTTTCCTTAACTCCGGGACATTATTTTGCTTCATGCCTTGCTATCGTAGTTAATCCTGCACATGTAAAATACACTTCGATCTAGACAATTAATACTAAACATTAATCACGTTGTCCGGTATGTCATTGGTCACTCGACGCTTCGTTCGATTCTTCGGCGTATCGTCCTCTCTTGCGGCCTATTGCCCAATCGGCCATTTGACTCTGCAACTCTGATATCCTTGGCGCAATATTCACTCTTTTTGGCCCGATGCCCGAATCCACGGCCTGAAGCCTTCTGTCGACACGTCGACCGTTCCTCCGACCCGACGTCCAATTTTCTGACATGTTTTCCTCCGACACAACATGATTCTTCCTGCTTTAATTGTCTCATCCTGATCGAAGCATCCTGCGTCACTAAAAATGCAAATCAAATCATAAACAATTATCAATTGGTTTCATCATCAAAATACGAGATTCAATAATAATTTCAGTCTTTTCTTACTTTAGCCTTTCTTCTTCTTGCACACAATATGAAATGAGCTCATTAAGAGACCATTTGTTTTTTTGATAGTTATAACTGACCTTAAACTAATTGAATTATGCAGGGAGAGATATCAGAACCAAATAGACAAGTAAGTCCTCTGATAGGCTAAGTTTTAATGCTTTAAGCTTTGAAGTAAGATTAGAGATTTCCATGATGTATTCCCTTATATTTCCTTTGTCGTTGTATCTTATGGTAAACAAGCTGTGAAGTAAAGTGCTTGTTTCCACCTTATCGTTTTTAAGAAAACGCTTTTTTATTTCAGTAAGAATCTTTAGCCTTGGTAATCTCTTCGGACATCGCACCCCTAAAGGCTTCTGGAATGCCGCACTTAATGATCATAAGACTCATGCGATTAGACCTGTCTCACTTCTCATATAGTCTCCTATTATCATTAGTACTATTTTCTATAAGAGAAGTGGGTTGGTCTTCTCTAAGTGCAAGGTCCAGATCCATGCAGCCCAAAACAATCAAAATATTTTCTTTCTAATCTTTAAAGTTGGTTTTGTTTAGAATCGGTGCAACTAAGATTAGCAGATATTGTTACAAGAGAATAATAGACAACCAAAAATTATGCACATATTTATTACCATAAACTTAAGTAAATTAAAATAATGATATAACCAAGTGCAACAATACCAAGTGCAACATTAATATGTATTAATTACCACGTCCATATTTATTACCAAATACAATATTAATATTTTGTCTTTGGACTTCAATATTAATTGCTAGTGGTAGTCTTGTTGTAATGATCAAACATTGATAATAACGCATGTCAAATGAGAAACCCATCTTTGGATTTGATTTATCATTTACATGTATAACTTTAAAATTATCATGTGTTTACCATTACAAGTATGTGCTAGTCATAGGTGCCCAGCAAGCCAATCACGTGAGTGATGGCACGTGTGACTTGATACAGAATCTTTTTGCTTATTATATTTTGGCGTATATCACTTTATAACTATTGCATATGTGTATATATATATATATATTGTGATGTCCTTCGATTTGTGCAATGGGAATCGGATCGTGATTAGATCACGATAATGAGATCGATTCACCTTTAAACACATATCCTAAATAATCCCGGTCATAGGTTACTCGAGAGGGACATCGTGATAACCGGACAAACTGGTGTGCTGTATACCCGTCCATATGATGGATGTAGTTGGTCTCATAGCTGCTCGTGTAGGGACACTAGGGATACAGTACAGGTGCTCATTGGAGAATGAGTTCACTGATTGATCCGCGTACGGAATGTTGGATGGTTAATGATGCCTTATTGTCAGACAGCGATTCCGTAGTCCTAGTGGTATATCTGGTCCTTAGACTTGAGACACCAAGGATGTCCTGTATGAGTGCTCCACTCTTTAATACCAGACTTATAGGTTTGGCTGTCCCAGATCTAGTACAACTGGTCATTGGGAGTGGTAGTCGACCTTACGAGGGCTATTGAGTATCGATAGAGGATCATCCACTCTCGGCGTCATGAGAGGAATATCTCATGTGTTCTTGCTCAGACAAATCCCTGGCCAGGGTCATTCGGGTTGAGAGAGAAAGAGTTCTTTGGGAGAATCTGATTAGAGCAAGACTCGAGTAGAAACTGTATGGGTCTGACAACACCATGCTCGATATACGGTCTCTAGGATATTAGATGGACGAGGGACTATAGTGTTAGAACCCTTGCAGATTCTAAACTTGGGGTTGATCTCTTTAGGGGATCGGCCTCCTTGGAACTCTATAGGGGTTCCTCCCTCCAAGTTGCTGCTCAGAGGCTGCAGAAAAGATTCATCTATTGCTTGAGAAAAGAGGAGGAATACATGGCTATTTATAAGGCTTCTAAACCCTAACTCCTAATAGGACTCCTACTTAAGACTCTTACTTCTAACCAACTCCTAATAGGACTCCTACTCAAGACTCCTATTCCCTTACAACTCCTAATTCTTCTATAAGAAAAAACCTCCTACATGAATGTCCCTCTCAATTAGGACTCTCCTAGCTAGAGTCCTAACAGTTTTACATGAATGTCCCTCTCAATTAGGACTCTCCAAGCTAGAGTCCTAACAGACCCGCCCTCTTCAAATCAGCCTTGTCCTCGAGGCTGATGATTCGTGAATTCTGGGAATTTGATCTTCAAGTCATCATAGTTCTCCCAAGTGGCATCTTCTATTGGTAGGTTCGCCCACTGTATTAGCACTTCATTAGTGGGTCGTCGTCGTCGAGTCATGATCCGTCGATCAACAATAGCACTTGGCAGGGTCTGGAGTTCTCTTTGGGTAGTCATATTTGGTGGGTGGCTTTGGGCTGTTTTCAAGCACCTATTTAAAACTTCCGTCTGGCCATCGATTTTTGGGTGATATGCCATACTCCTTTTCAATTTAGTACCCTGCATATGGAATAACTTTGTCCAAAATCTGCTCGTGAAGATGCAAGTAGAATTTATCGTAAGCACAATACGTCCCTTATAGTGTAATTCTTTTGTGTCCCAATTGTAATGAGCCATGGGGCTTGGTGCTTCCTCCAATTTTTTTATAATCTTACTAGTCTCTGAATCTTCCTGCCATTCCATCTTAATATCCTTAAGAAAGTCGCTGGTTGGAAGTAAAACGACCGAAAATTCAACTTGCTCAGGTAGTTGCGAAAGCGCATCTGCAACAACATTCTCTTTCCACATTTTGTAAGTTATTTCATAATCAAATCCAAGAAGTTTTGTTACCCATTTTTGCTGCTTGGGGGAAGATATCTTTTGCTCCAAGAGATATTTTTGGCTTTTATGGTCGGTCTTGATTTGAAAGTATCGCCTGATCAAGTACAATCTCCACCTCGTTGCTGCGCGCACAATGGCGAGCATCTCCTTATCATATGTTAACTTATTTTGATAGGAGGGAGATAATGCATTGCTAGTGTATGCGAGTGGTCGACCATCTTGCATGAGAATGACTCCAATTCTGACTCCAGATGTGTCGGCCTCAATAATGAAGGGTCGGTTGAAATCTGGTAGTGTTAGCACCGGCGTCGTCGTCATGGCTGCCTTAAGTTTGTCAAAGGCAGCGGAGGCTCTGTCCAACCATTGGAAGACATCTTTTTCTAGTAAGGAAGTAAGTGGTGCACTGATCTTTCCATAGTTTTTCACGAACTTGCGGTAGTAGCCTGTTAAACCCAGAAAGCCATGTAGCAATTTTATATTTCTCGATGTCGGCCAGTTTTGCATTGCTCCAATTTTGAAGGGGTCCACTGCAACACCTTCCTCTGATATGATATGCCCAAGATATTCCACCTTTTGTTGCAGAAAGCAAAAATTCGTGGTTGTTGTGTGTTCAAAAGGTGGTTTTCCGTATGTCTTCTTCGCATGCTCGTATTTGATGATACCCGGATCAAAGGTCCAGCTTTGTAAAGATTTGTGCTCCCTTTCATCTAGCAATTCATCTACTATTGGAATAAAGTATTTGTCCTTGATGATTATGCCATTGAGAGCTCGGTAATCAACACATATTCGCCTTGTTCCGTCCTTCTTACGTACAAGTAGCACCGGCGAAGAGTAGAGGTTGCAACTTGGCCGAATAACTCCTGTTTCGAGCATCTCTTTTATAATCCTTTCTATTTCATCCTTCTGGAGATGTGGATACTGATATGGCTGAGCATTTGCTGAAGATTTGCCTGGAAGAATCATTATACAATGATCATGCCGACAGGTAAG
The DNA here is from genome assembly GCF_036884655.1 of Musa acuminata AAA Group. Classification (NCBI taxonomy): domain Eukaryota; kingdom Viridiplantae; phylum Streptophyta; class Magnoliopsida; order Zingiberales; family Musaceae; genus Musa; species Musa acuminata. The sequence continues at coordinate 16,834,113 of NC_088356.1, read as the reverse complement.
AGGTAGGTTGCGCGGTTCGTCAAATATATTTAAAAATTCAGCAAGCAAAGGAAGTAGATTTGGATCTTCAAATTCTGTTGGCTCTCCCTTAGTTTGCTGCTCAAGTTGTACCAAAAAGCCGCTGCATGCTTTATGCAAAACATTCTCCATTTGTTGTGTGCAAATCGTTGTTATGTCGCCCCCACGTTTCCCGTGCAATGTCACCTGTTTCTCCTTACTGTAAAATTTCATAATTAGTTTCATAAAATTCCAGGAAATATCACCTAATGTCGTCAACCATTTAATTCTGAGCATGGCCTCATGATTGTTAAGAGGGAGAAGGATGAAATCTGCATTTATCTCTTGGTTCTGCAGCAATAGTTTCTCCTGCAAGCGCCTATGATCATAATTCAAAATCCGTCCGTCGGTGACCTTAACATCAAACCTGCAGCGATTCTCGATAGGTAATGATATCCGAACAGCAAGCTTACTATTTAGGAAGTTAGTAGTACTGCCCGTGTCGATGAGAACAGTGATTGGTTGTTGTTTGAGAAGGCCTCCAATTTTCATCGTTTGCGGGTTTGAGTAGCTAGCTAGTGTATGTACCGTAACTTCGGTCGGTTTTGGGTCTTCTTCTGCATCTTCTTCTTCATGTTCAAAGCTCTCTTTTGGATGTTCAATGACCTCTTCTTCTATCGGTTCAATCATAAGAAGTCCTCCTTTACTACAGCGATGCTCACGGCTCCACGGCTCGTCACAATGCCAACATAACCCCTTCGCATATCGCTCCCGAAGCTCTTCTCCTGTTAACCTCTTTGGTGCAGGGACTTGGTCGACAGTAGGGGGGGCTGAGGGCTTCAATATTACTGGTTGAGGAGTGACCCTAGTCCTCCGAGCTTCATGGTTCAATTGCTCCTCTTGATGTCGTGCGAAAGAGATGGCTGCCATAAGCGTGTACGGTTGTCGCGCTTTAACTTCTCCTCGGATCTCCGGCTTCAAGCCCTCAATGAAGGTCCTCAATAGCTGTTTTTGAGACCAATCATGATTTTGATTAGATAACCTTTCAAACCTGGTTTGGTACTCCTGAATGGTGGAGGTTTGTCGGATCTTTGCTAGTTGTTCGTCAATATTCTCGTAATCGGTTGGTCTGAAGCGAATCAGTAGTTCTTCTTTGAATTGTCGCCATGAAAAGACTCCATAAGTATGTTCAAACCAGTCAAACCACTGAATAGCATCCCCTTCAAGATGTATAGCTGCAATTTTCACCATAGATACATCCGCGGTTTTGTGGTACTGAAAATATCGCTCCGCGTGTGAAATCCAACCAATCGGGTCTCCTTCTTCCCATATAGGGAAGTCCACTCTCATGCATGGATAGTTGGGGTTGGTCATAGAGCTTCCCCTCTCTTGGAAGTCATCTCTTCGGGCTTGGTGTGATTGGGCAAAGCTCTCTCCTTGATATGATTTCTTCGGGCTTAGTGGTCGGCCCAATCTGAGTTCGGTAAAGAGCGTCCGAATCTTATCCTCCATTCGCGCCTCCAAGGCTTCGAATTTAGCATTGATTGCCTCCTTAGATGCCATAGTATATGGCCCCAAATCAATGATGTTAAGATCTCTCTTTTGCTGTTGGGTTAAAGGCATGTATAGGTTGAGAGAAGTGATGGTCGAAAGTGTTGGTGGATTGGTGGATGTAGGCTACAGTTTAGGCTTGTTTTGTGGCTGTTTTGGGTGCAGTTTGAGGGTGTGGTTTGGTAGAGTTTTAGGGCTCTGGATGAAAGTTTTGGATCTGTGGTAGATGGTAGCAAAGGTTTGACAGAAATCCGTGGAAGTTGCAGCAAGTATGTGCTGTCTTGTAAGAGTAGAATTGTCGTCGAAGAAACAACGGTTTCTCGACGTAATTTCCACCAAAAACTTAAGAGAATTGAGGAGGGAATTGATAGCAAAATCACAGTTTATATGACAGCAAGGATATATAATTTAATCAAGAAAATTTCGGCAGTATAACAGCAAAGAAATTGGTGCAAGTTGCAATTGCAGAATTATCGTCGAAAAATTTCAGCGGGTTACGATGAAAATTTGCAGCAACATAAAATCGTTTTTAGAGATGAATTTCTTAATAGATCAATCTTAGATGGAAGCCAAGATGATATATGAAGTCTATAAGAAATTTCATTCAAAAAAGATTGCAAATAGATGGGTTAAGGCAACGATATGCAGCTGAAATTTTCTGCAGCATAGATTTTCAAGTGCAACAGATTGGACATAAAAGATCAGTAGTTTATATTGAGAATTTTTCGATGAAACCAAAGGGAAATCTACTGTTAGGAAGTGTCAAAGATGTCATAAAAATTTCGTAGAAATTTGGATAGAAAAAGCATAGTAGAAAGATCAAACAGATGGTGCTATGCGGCTTGAATTCTGCAATTCAAGTGCAGCAGATTGGACATAAAAGATCAGTAGTTTATATTGAGAATTTTTTGATGAAACCAAAGGGAAATCCACTGTTAAGAAGTGTCAAAGATGTCATAAAAATTTTGTAGAAATTTGGATAGAAAAAGCACAGCAGCAAGATCAAACAGATGGTGCTATGCGGCTGGAATTCTGCAATGTATCTTTCGTCGTAGAGATGAAAACTTTGTGACGAAAAGTTTATGCAGCAATATAGGAACGATTTTTTTTTTTTTTTTTGGATTTTCGAATAAGGATAACTAAATTGCAGCAGCAGTAAGGTAGGAAACCAGAACCTGTTGCAATTCACGGGGAGATCAAAGGATGATCCGTGGTGGTGGAGATGATGGCGGAATTCGGTGACGATCTTTTAAGCAATTGTGGGAATTGCTTTGGATGGTTGTGGAGGGTTGATGGATGGCTGTGAAAGGGCAGCGAGACGCCAAGAACGCTGCTCTGATACCAGGTGTTAGAACCCTTGCAGATTCTAAACTTGGGGTTGATCTCTTTAGGGGATCGGCCTCCTTGGAACTCTATAGGGGTTCCTCCCTCCAAGTTGCTGCTCAGAGGCTGCAGAAAAGATTCATCTATTGCTTGAGAAAAGAGGAGGAATACATAGCTATTTATAAGGCTTCTAAACCCTAACTCCTAATAGGACTCCTACTTAAGACTCTTACTTCTAACCAACTCCTAATAGGACTCCTACTCAAGACTCCTATTCCCTTACAACTCCTAATTCTTCTATAAGAAAAAACCTCCTACATGAATGTCCCTCTCAATTAGGACTCTCCTAGCTAGAGTCCTAACAGTTTTACATGAATGTCCCTCTCAATTAGGACTCTCCAAGCTAGAGTCCTAACAACACCATGCTCGAGTCTCAATTGGGAGAATCTGATTAGAGCAAGACTCGAGTAGAAACTGTATGGGTCTGACAACACCATGCTCGATATACGGTCTCTGGGATATTAGATGGACGAGGGACTATAGGTACACGGTAATTGAGGACAAACAGGTCCAATGGATTGGATTCCCCTGTATCGTCTGGGGACTACGGCGTAGTGGCCTAGTACGTCCGTAGTCGATGAGTCGAGTGAATTATTACAGAGATAATAATTCACTGAGTTAGAAGGAGTTCTGACAGGTATGACTCACGGCCAGCTCGATATTGGGCCTAGAGGGTCACACACATATGGTAGGCATTGCGTTGAGTAGAGGTTCGGATATGAGATATCCGACAGAGCCCTTGTCTTATTGGATGCAGATCCAATACCCACTAGGGGAGGACCCATTAGGGTTTGATAGGGGACCTTTATAAATAGGAGGGATTCAGAGCCTCATAGGCTAGAGCCTTTGCTTGCCTTTCCTATTTTCCTCTCCCTCTCCACCTTAGAGCAGGCCTGGAGTTTTGAGGAGCGTCGTCGCAACCCTGCTGTGTGGATCACCACTAGAGAGGAGGATGCTTGACCTCCTTCAGCCTCTCCTAAGGATCTGCAAGGAAACAGGGATATACGATCTCCCTAGGTAACACAATCTACTCTATATGCAGTTTTAAGTTTCGCAGATTTTGCGCACCAATCTTCGCACGACGACGAACATCTTTTTGGGAATCGGGGATTTTTTTTTCTTGTTCTTCCGCTACGCATGTGATGTCGCCCCCAAGATTTCCCAACAGTATGTATAAAATCCTGCTAGTTATTAACATTCCTTTGGGCCGGGTAATTACTGTATAGATGTAAACACACACTACATTTAATATTTTGATGAGAAATGTTATACATGAGAGGTCACTTTGGCAACTTCATGCATTAAAGTACTCAATCTAATTTTAAACTATCACTAATTGAATTTGAACCATATTAGTCAAATTAGTTTGACCTTAATTTGTTGACTAAAATATTTAATACAAGTAAGCCATTCAATTTATGTCAACAAACAACTTTATAGAACTAATATAATATAATAATAATATTATTATTAATTAAATTTACATATTGCAACAACACGATTAAACCAACATATTATGAAACTTTAGATAAAATCCAAAGAAAATTTAGACATTTATGTGTTGTAATGCAAAAATGAATTTGTATACTGATAAAAAGGAAAAGGCACTAAGAGAAAAATGTAGTAAGGTTAATATGAAGTAAACTAAAGTGATATAACATCAAAAAAATGCACTAAACTAAATATGAAGTCAGCTATGGCATAATTACATAAAACCATCATCTTTCCTAATGATAATAGAATCAAATCACTCCAAAATACTGATGAAAACATCAGTAAAATACATGAAAAACAAGCTTCGATGTTCAGTAATCATTATAGGATGGCTCTGATACCAATTGTTGGATCTTTAACGTATCAAATATGGATCAAATAATTATTTTATGGAATCAAAACTGAATTTTTGGTTCAAAGCATACTTTATATAGATCCAAAATAATAGTTTTAGAATGTTTCCATAAAACTCATTAAATCTACTATAATATGCATAAAATCCTATAACAATTAAGAAACATATTAACATGAAAGCGTACCTGATGAATCCATTAGAGTATTTTCTGAATTAATCGGTGATTTGGTTTTCTTGTATAATATCCTTAAGAATTTTAGATTTTTTCTTGATGGGTGAAGAGAAACTTTATTAGATATTGCAATCGGGGATCATAACCTTATTTATAGTCATAACTGATGAATCTACAAGTATAATTATATTCATAATTGATGAATATATAATTATGCCTTAAGAGTTTTATATTCCTAACTTATCTTGTCATTAAGTTAGAAATATGATTGATGATATCCACATAATTAATTTTCATAATAATTATGTCCCTTAACCAATTAACTTTACTTTAATTAGATCACTTTAATTTTGACTAATCAAAATAATAACTTAACACATTTAATTATACATGTGTGACCCTTAAAATTCTAACATGAAGATCTTGATTAATCTTACATATAGAGATAAGATTTCATCATAAGACAACGTCTACGCATATGTAAGTTCTTTAAAAATTTTACTTTTATTTTATTATCTTAATATTTAATTAATTCCTTAATTAAAATTAGAATACCCCACATTTTTATCCCAACTGTTGAATCTCGGATTTTGATGATGAAGTCAATTGTCATTTGTTTGTCTAATCTGTGTGTTGAGATAAGTGTGCAGGATTAACTACGATGAAAGTAAGACATGCAGCAGAAGTTACGCTGGAGTTATGACAATGATCACGTTAGGAGTTCGAGAGCTCGACGGAAGTTCGGACAGTCGTCGGAGGTTCTACGGGAACAAATCCGAGAAGTCCAGAAGCTTGCCAAAGGAGCTCGTCGGAACTTGCCAAGTGGATCGTCGCAAGTCCAGGAGTTTGCCGGAAGTCCGCAGGAGGATCACCGAGGGTTCGTCGGATGATCGACGGAAGTTCGCCGGAAACTCGCCGGAAGAAGCGATTGACGCACCGGAGCAAGCTGCAGAATATGTCTTAGGAAAAAATCGTAGTTAGCACATTGATTAAGTTAGAAATGGGAGGTGATCCCATTAGCTTAATCTTGGGGCAATTGGGCCCCTGAAAGAATCAAATTGGGTCGAATGGATTAACCCATTCGGACCCTGATTGTTGTGGGAGGTGCAACCGCCCAAGCCAGGAGGTAGCACCGCCCAGGCTATGTCTCCCAGCGAGACTGAGCGGTGCAACCGCCCCAGCCAAGAGGTGGCACCGCCCCGGGCTCAGTCTCCGAGCGAGATTGGGCGGTGCAACCTCTTCTGTCAAGAGGTAGCACCGCCAGAGCTCAAGTTTCGAGCTCTGCCAGGCAGTGCAACCTCCCCAGTCAGGCGGTGCAACCGCCTGAGCTCGGTCTTCGAGCTCTGGCAAAGAGGTGCAACCGCCCCTGACAGAGGTGGCACCGCCCAGAGGCTCAGTCTTCGAGCTCTGCCAGGCGGTGCAACCGTCCCAGTCAGGAGGTGCAACCGCCTGATCCCAGAATTCTGGGAATTGACAGATTGGAGCTCCAAATTTGAACTGGGTTGGGGCCTATAAATACCCCACCCATTCAGCACTGAAAGCACAGAACACACACTCGAAATCTTGCTGTCTTTCTGTGGTTCTTAGAGCTCAAAACTGCTAGTTCTCCTCTTTCTGTTCTTCAAAGTTTGAGTTGTAAAGAGAGGAGAGAAAACTCCTGTAAGGGTTGTTTCCTAAGCCCGTCAAAAGGAGTGAATCTGTAAGAGGGTGGTTGGCCTTCGCCTATTGAAGGAAGGCCTCTAGTTGACGTCGGTGACCTCGTCGGTGGAGGAAGCCAAAAGTGGAGTAGGTCAAGATTGACCGAACCACTCTAAATCTCAGTTTGCATTTCCTTTGAGCATTTTACCTTCACTGCAAACTTCTCAATAGCTTACTGCCCTCTGTGATTTTACGAACGAGTTTCAAGGTTCAGACGTAAATCTGCATTTAGACGTAAATCTGCGTTTAGACGTAAATCTACATTTAGACGTAAATCTGTTTCTTTGTATGATCATCATATTGCAGATTGCATTTACGTTTTGAGCTTTACCATAACTGCACACTGCCTTTATATTCCTGCTTAAACTGCGTCTTATCTAATCAAGTGATTTACGAATCAGCATTTAGACGTAAATCTGTTTCTTCGTACGAACGTCGGATTTCAGTTTGCGCCGATATTCTGGTTTTCATCATAGCTGCAAACTGCCTGCATAGATTGACTTTAACCTTGCTTAGTATCAACTTTCATACAGAAGTTGTTTTTATCGTTTGAACGCAGCTTTCGATTTTAATCGCAGAAAGTTTTCCGCTGCACTAATTCACCCCCCGCCCCCCCTCTTAGTGCTCTCGATCCTAACAATTGGTATCAGAGCCCGGTTAACTCTCGAACGGATTAAAACCCAAGAGAGATGGCTTACACCGGAAACCAAGAGGGCCATTCTATTACACGTCCACCCATGTTTAATGGGACGGACTACACCTATTGGAAGACCCGAATGAGGATCTTTCTTATCTCTATGGATGTTGAACTTTGGAATCTTATCGAAAATGGTTTTTCGAAGTCTTCTCTTCCAATGATCGATTGGAATGATTTGGAGAAGAAGGCTTTCGCTCTTAATGCAAAGGCTATGAATGCCTTATTTTGCGTACTTGATAAAAACAAGTTTAATCGTGTTTCGATTTGTGAAACTGTATTTGATATTTGGCACACACTCGAAGTGACTCATGAAGGCACAAGTAGAGTGAAAGAGTCAAAAATCAATCTTTTGTTACACTCTTTCGAACTTTTCCGGATGAAACCGAGTGAGACTATTGGCGACATGTTTACCCGTTTCACGGATGTCGTCAATGGTCTAAAAGGACTCGGAAAAAGTTTTTCGGATTTTGAGCTCGTAAATAAGATTCTAAGATCCCTTCCTAAGAATTGGGATCCTAAAGTCACTGCTATTCAAGAGGCAAAAGATCTGAACAACTTCCCTCTTGAAGAACTAATTGGGTCATTAATGACCTACGAGATGACTTGCAAAGCTCATGAAGAGCAAGAAGACATCCTTCCAAAGAATAGGAAGGATATGACACTTAGAACTTTGGAAGACCACTTGAAAGAAAACTCAAGTGATGAGGATTGTGACGATGACTTGGCACTTCTAACAAGAAAATTTAAAAAATTCATTAAAAGAAACAAGTTTAAGAATGACACTAAAAATAAACTTGAACCCAAGAAGGACCAAGTTATTTGCTATGAGTGCAAAAAGCCAGGACACTACAAGAGTGATTGTCCCCAAGCCAAAAAGAGAACAACAAAGAAGAACGCGCTCAAAGCAACATGGGATGATTCAAGCACATCCGAAGAAGAGGAGTCCAACACCGAGCAAGTTGCTCATTACGCCTTAATGGCCATCGGAGAAGAGGTAACGAATTTATTAGATGCTGATTTATCTTTCGATGAATTATTAAATGCCTTCCATGACTTTTTGATGAATACAAGATTATCAATAGAAAATACAAATTGCTAAAAAAGGAGCATGATAGTCTTACTTGTGATTTTGATAAGTTAAAAACTGAATATCATGATAGATTAAATTCATGTATCAAATGCCATGATCTAGAAACTCTCGAAAAAGAAAACCTACTACTTAAGGACACCTTGAAGAAATTCGAGGTTGGTAGCAAGTCTTTGAACATGATCCTTGCAAACAAGGGTCACGTTCCAAAAAAGAGTGGAATTGGATTTGTGAGAAGTCCTCACCTAAATCCAACCACCTTCATAAAAGGCCCCATCTTACATGTTCAACACCAAACCAAATGCAACTTTTGTTGCAAATTTGGACAGAAGACGCATTATTGTCCATTCAAGAAAATAAGTCCAAACAAACTGACTTGGGTTCCTAAAGGAACCATGATAAACTCTATGCAACATGAGAAACAATGTAGATCTATCTTTGAGGCACCCAAAAGCAAATGGGTACCTAAAAATCATCCTTTCTTGTAGAAACCCACACCATCGCAAGCTAGGAGCAAGAGATGGTACCTTGATAGTGGATGCTCAAGGCATATGACCGGAGATCCATCTCAATTATCTAAGCTCACTAGCATAGACGAAGGCTATGTCACCTTCGGAGACAACAACAAGGGTAAAATCATTGGCAAAGGAACCATAGGTAACAAATCCAACTTCTTTATTGAAGATGTTTTGTTGGTTGATGGTTTAAAACATAACCTCTTAAGCATTAGTCAATTATGTGATAAAGGATACACTGTCAAATTCGAATCTAATGCTTGCATCATTGAAAAACCACATAGAAACATGTCTATGATTGTATTAAAACAAAATAACGTATACACCATTAACATCAATGATTTGTGTAATGAAATATGTTTTTCGGTTTTGAATGAGGATGCTTGGCTATGGCATAGAAGATTAGGTCATGCTAGCATGAAACTAATCACTCAAATATCATCTAAAGAACTTGTAAGAGGAATTCCTCATATCAAGTTCATCAAAGATAATGTATGTGATGCTTGCCAATTAGGTAACCAAATTAAGGGTAGCTTCAAAACTAAGAATCAAATAAGCACCTCTAGGCCCTTACAACTGATCCATATGGACTTGTTCGGACCAATCTCTACATCGAGTCTAGGAGGTAGCAAATACGCCTTTGTCATTGTAGATGACTATAGTAGATATACATGGACTTACTTCTTAAAACAGAAAAATGAATGCTTTAGATACTTTACCAAGTTTTGTAAACTTGTTCAAAATGAGAAGGGCTTTATGATTTCGTCAATTAGAAGTGATCATGGTGGAGAATTTCAAAACCATGATTTTCAAGAATTCTGTGAACTCAATGGATACAACCATAATTTCTCTACTCCAAGAAATCCTCAACAAAATGGGGTAGTAGAAAGAAAAAATTGAAATCTACAAGAAATGGCAAGAACCATGTTGAATGAACATAGCCTACCCAAATATTTTTGGGCCGAAGCCGTAAACACTGCATGCTATATTTTGAATAGAGTTCTAGTAAGACCCTTACTCACCAAAACTCCTTATGAGTTATGAAATAACAAAAAACCCAATGTTTTATATTTTAGAGTCTTTGGGTGTAAGTGTTTTATCTTGAATGAAAAGGATAACTTAGGAAAATTTGATGCTAAATCCGATGAAGGAATCTTTCTTGGTTATTCTTCGGTTTCCAAAGCTTTTCGTATCTTCAATAAAAGAACTTTAATTATTGAATAATCCATTCATGTTGTTTTCAATGAGATTTCCGAAATTAGGAAAAATGATTTTGATGATGATGTTAATTTTGATTCCTTGAATTTAAATAAAACCCCGTCTCCAACTAGCAACTTGGATGCATCCACTTCCAAGATTTCCTTACCCAAGGATTGGAAGTATGTAGATGCTCATCCTAAGGAGCTAATCTTAGGAGACACATCAAAAGGGGTTCAAACACGATCTTCTCTTAAAAATTTTTGTGCCAACGCCACTTTTCTCTCCTATATTGAACCCAAATGTGTTGATGAAGCCATGAAAGATGATTCATGGATTATCGCAATGCAAGATGAATTGAATCAATTTGAGAGAAATGAGGTATGGACGCTTGTTCCTAGGCCAAATGACCATTTAGTTATTGATACTAAATGGGTCTTTAGAAACAAGCAAGATGAAAATGGTATCGTGGTTAGAAACAAGGCTAGATTAGTGGCCAAAGGTTTCAACCAAGAAGAAGGTATCGATTACGAAGAAACCTTCGCTCCTATGGCTCGATTAGAAGCCATAAGGATGCTCCTTGCCTACGCTAGTAGTAATAATTTTAAGTTGTTTCAAATGGATGTTAAAAGCGCTTTTCTTAACGGCTTTATTTCCGAAGAAGTCTATGTTGAACAACCTCCTGGATTTGAAAATAATAGTCTCCCTAATCATGTGTTTAGATTAACTAAAGCTCTCTATGGTTTAAAACAAGCTCCGAGGGCTTGGTATGAGAGACTTAGTTCTTTTCTTATTGAAAATAATTTCACAAAAGGCAAGGTTGATACTACATTATTCATCAAGAACTTTGAAAATAATTTTCTCATTGTTCAAATTTATGTTGATGATATTATCTTTGGTTCTACGAATGAATCTCTTTGTGAATCTTTTGCTAAAACTATGAGTCTTGAATTCAAAATGAGTCTAATGGGAGAGTTAACATTCTTCTTAGGTCTACAAATCAAACAACTAAGCAATGACATCTTTATTAGTCAAACTAAATATGCTATGAGTTTACTAAAGAAGTTTAATATGAATAACTCAAAAGCTATTAACACTCCTATGAGCACGTCCACTAAGTTAGAAATTGATGAAAGTGGAGAAAGCTTCGATCAAAAAACTTATAGGGGTATGATAGGAAGTTTACTTTACCTCAGTGCAACTAGACCAGACATCATGTTCAGTGTAGGACTTTGTGCTAGATTTCAATCAAACCCTAAGATATCTCATCTCAAAGCAGTTAAAAGAATACTCAGATATCTTAATGGTACCACAAATCTAGGATTATGGTACCCAAAATCAAAGAATCTTGAGTTAATTGCTTATGCTGATGCGGACTTCGCTGGCTGTAGATTAGATAGAAAAAGCACATCAGGAACATGTCAATTCTTAGGACATGCCCTTGTTTCCTGGTCATCTAAGAAACAAAACTCGGTTGCACTATCTACAACCGAAGCTGAATATATTGCAGCAAGTGCATGCTGTGCACAAGTTGTTTGGATGAAAAACACCTTAGAAGATTATAAAGTTCATCTTAAAAATATTCCCATTAAATGTGATAACACAAGTGCAATATGCTTAACAAAGAACCCTATACAACACTCAAGAACAAAACATATTGATATTAGACATCACTTTATACGAGATCATGTTACGAATCATGATGTAATCATAGAGTTCATTGATACGAAACATCAACTAGCTGATATCTTTACAAAACCTCTAAGTGAAGAACAATTTGATTTCATAAGAAGAGAATTAGGAATGTTGATGTGTCCGAATACTTAAACCAGTTAAAATTATTTTTCGGACTTTATTGAATGATCAAATCACTTGATTACTATTACATGCCTTGGTATCACTTGATCAAATAACTTACTTATGTTCGAATGCATGGAAGAGTTCATTTCATTTTCGGATTTGCTTAACAATTTGAATGCTAAAAATCGGATTTTCCTGTACACTCTTATGTAAATTTTTTTTTGGAAAAATGAGTTTCCTCCTTCATGCACAAAGAATTATAACATACAAGGAGAAGAGGTATTCAAAGCATTATACATGTCATGCCTTCCTTTATGTGCTTGATAACCTGCTTATATTGTTCTCCTGGAATCACATCTACCATGCTTTTTGTTGATGACAAAGGGGGAGAAATATATGAATTGATATGTTTGCATCACCAAGAAATATATGATTGCTATCATTGCTATATGCCCTGTATCAAGATATCAAACAAATATTTGCATCGTACGAGCTGATATCTTACCATGTGATGCAATGCTACACTTGCTAAAATATTCGAAATGTGTACATAATGTAATGATATCAAAATCTTGCTTCACAATTTTACATGTCGATATCTTACAATATGATGAATTGCTACAATAACCATCATTCAAACTTGTTATATTTGAAAATGAATGTCAAGCCTTGACATCATCTTCAAAGATATACATCATGATAGGAATCATGATGGGAATATGTCTCTTGAATTTATAAAGTTTTTAAATTCAAGAAGTATGGCATATAGACAGGGGGAGTTAAGGTTAACTCCATTATCAATTGATTGTCATCATCAAAAAGGGGGAGATTGTTGAATCTCGAATTTTGATGATGAAGTCAATTATCATTTGTTTATCTAATCTGTGTGTTGAGATAAGTGTGCAGGATTAACTACGATGAAAGTAAGACATGCAGCAGGAGTTACGCTGGAGTCATGACAATGATCACGTTGGGAGTTCGAGAGCTCGACGGAAGTTCGGATAGTCGTCGGAGGTTCTGCGGGAACAAATCCGAGAAGTCCAGAAGCTTACCAAAGGAGCTCGTCGGAACTTGCCAAGCGGATCGTCGCAAGTCCAGGAGTTTGCCGGAAGTCCGCAGGAGGATCACTGAGGGTTCGTCGGATGATCGACGGAAGTTCACCGGAAACTCGTCGGAAGAAGCGATTGACGCACCGGAGCAAGCTGCAGAATATGTCTTAGGAAAAAATCGTAGTTAGCACATTGATTAAATTAGAAATGGGAGGTGATCCCATTAGCTTAATCTTGGGGCAATTGGGCCCTTGAAAGAATCAAATTGGGCCGAATGGATTAACCCATTCGGACCCTGATTGCTGTGGGAGGTGAAACGGCCCAAGCCAGGAGGTAGCACCGCCTAGGCTATGTCTCCCAGCGAGACTGGGCGGTGCAACCGTCCCAGCCAAGAGGTGGCACCGCCCCGGGCTCAGTCTCCGAGCGAGACTGGGCGGTGCAACCTCTTCTGTCAAGAGGTAGCACCGCCAGAGCTCAAGTTTCGAGCTCTACCAAGCGGTGCAACCTCCCCAGTCAGGCGGTGCAACCACCTGAGCTTGGTCTTCGAGCTCTAGCAGAGAGGTGCAACCGCCCCTGACAGAGGTGGCACTGCCCAGAGGCTCAGTCTTCGAGCTCTGCCAAGCGGTGCAACCGCCCTAGTCAGGAGGTGCAACCGCCTGATCCCAGAATTTCGGGAATTGACAGATTTGAGCTCTAAATTTGAACTGGGTTGGGGCCTATAAATACCCCACCCATTCAACACTGAAAGCACAGAACACACACTCGAAATCTTGCTGTCTTTCTGTGGTTCTTAGAGCTCAAAACTGCTAGTTCTCCTCTTTCTGTTCTTCAAAGTTTGAGTTGTAAAGAGAGGAGAGAAAACTGCTGTAAGGGTTGTCTCCTAAGCCCGTCAAAAGGAGTGAATCTGTAAGAGGGTGGTTGGCCTTCGCCTATTGAAGGAAGGCCTCTAGTTGACGTCGGTGACCTCGTCGGTGGAGGAAGCCAAAAGTGGAGTAGGTCAAGATTGACCGAACCACTCTAAATCTCGGTTTGCATTTCCTTTGAGCATTTTACCTTCACTGCAAACTTCTCAATAGCTTACTGCCCTCTGCGATTTTACGAACGAGTTTCAAGGTTCAGACGTAAATCTGCATTTAGACGTAAATCTGCGTTTAGACGTAAATCTGCATTTAGACGTAAATCTGCTTCTTTGTATGATCATCATATTGCAGATTACGTTTACGTTTTGAGCTTTACCATAACTGCACACTGCCTTTATACTCCTGCTTAAACTGCGTCTTATCTAATCAAGTGATTTACGAATCAGCATTTAGACGTAAATCAGTTTCTTCGTACGAACGTCGGATTTCAGTTTGCGCCGATATTCTGGTTTTCATCATAGTTGCAAACAGCCTGCATAGATTGACTTTAACCTTGCTTAGTATCAACTTTCATACAAAAGTTATTTTTATCGTTTGAACGCAGCTTTCGATTTTAATCGCAGAAAGTTTTCCGCTGCACTAATTCACCCCCCCCCCCCCCCCCCCCTCTTAGTGCTCTCGATCTTAACACCAACACCATCAACTCTATAAATAATTTACTAGTATTTAGTTTAAGAGTCGAAATTCAATGTTTATTGTTTTGAGATTCCTTTCCTTTTTATGTGAATGATATTTTAGGGTAGAACTTCGAAAATGAGCGAGTAAAAATCGGAAACTAAGTTTTCCTTAACAATAATGATAATAAACAAGTAATACTTTCATGAACTTAATGATCTGACCCACAAGTTTATTCATCATTAGCAAGAGTGCACATAGTTCTTCAAATTTTGACGGGTGATTCAATTAAGCTTAATGGTACTAATTTGGTTGCGGTCATAATGCATCAAAAGTGGTCAAACTATTTCTTGGAGGTCAACCTTTGTAATGTGGCTTTTAATCCCATTGAAATCCAACACCCACATAATAAACGGTATCTCTTTCCTCGGTCTCAGATCGACAAATTTGAACCGCCCTGACCCACCAACATTGCGACGCCCCACCCTTTGCCTTGCCGGGGCACCTGCCGCCGGCAACATGGACGCGTCGTCTAATCCTTCTGCCATCTCTGCCCTACCACCTACTCCGGTCACTGTAATGGCTTCCCGGCCCATCGCCAAGTCCCGCCTCTCAATGCCAAAACTCTCGCCTCCATCTCCCTCTCCGTCGCCGGCCAGAACTGAATACCACCTCATCTCCATCATTCACTCCTCCAAATCCGCTTTCCAGCTCAAGCAAGTCCACGGCCGCGTCCTCCGTCTCCGGCTCCCCCTCACGGCCCGCCTCGCCGCCCAGCTCGTGTCCGCCGCCTGCTCCCCGCACCTCCGAGCAGTTCCGTACGCGCTCGCCCTCTTCCGCCACTCCCCCCCGTCCCCTCCCGTCTTCGACGCCCTCGTCCGCGCCCTTGCCAGTTGCTCCCTCTTCTCCGCTGCCCTGTCCCACTTCGTCCTCATCACCCGCTCCGGCCTCCGGCCCAGCCGCCTCGCCTTCCCTTTCGCCCTCAAGTCAGCTGCAGCGCTCCCTTCCCCTCGCCACGCCGCCTGTCTCCATGCCGCCGCCGCCAAGTCCGGCCTCGACCTTGACCTCTTCGTCCGGACCTCCATCGTCGACATGTATGTTAAGCTCGGATTGGCGGAATGTGCTCTTATGGTGTTCGACGACACGCCTGGGTGGCACAAGGCATCGAGCGTGCTCCTTTGGAACGTCTCGATCAACGGGTGCTGCTTGTCTGGTGATTTAGAGGTTGCAAGGAGGCTCTTCGAGTCGATGCCAGTAAGGAGCGTGGCTTCTTGGAATAGTCTGATTCAGGGATACATGAGGCAAGGTGATGCACAGTCTGCCGTTGAGCTTTTTCATCAGATGACACAGAAGAATGTGGTCTCATGGACGACGATGGTGGCAGGTTTCTTGAGACTCGATGAATATGAGCAGGGATTGGGTTTCTTTGAGAAGATGTTGGATTCAGGCGTGCAGCCCAACGAATTCACGATTTCATCTGCCCTCTCAGCTTGCGCGAGGATGGGGGCTTTGGAGAGGGGAATTAGGATTCATGATTTTGCTTTGAAGAGTGGGTTCAGGGAAAATGGTGTTATTGGCACAGCACTCGTGGCTATGTATTCCAAATGCGGGAAGATTGAACTTGCAGCCCAGGTGTTTGATGTTATGGATAGGAGGGACCTTCTTACCTGGACGTCGATGATTTTGGGATGGGCAATCCATGGCCATTGGGCAAAAGCTCTCCGATGCTTTGAGGAAATGAAATGTGAATGCATTGAACCAGATGAAGCAGTATTTCTGGCCATGCTAATGGCATGCTCTCACTCTGGGAAGGTTGAACGAGGGCTCCAGATATTTGACAGCATGAGATTCGAGTACAAGATCGAGCCCACCATTAAGCATTACACCTGCATGGTGGACTTGTTTGGAAGAGCAGGACGGTTGAACGATGCCATGTCGCTTATGAAAGCCATGCCGATGGAACCAGACTTTGTTCTCTGGGGTGCATTCTTCAATGCCTGCCGTGCTAATAAGAATGTTGAATTGGCCGAAGTAGCAGCAGAAAAGCTTCTCAATTTCAGACCAAAGCATCAGGGTACCTTTATTTTCCTTTCAAACATGTATTCTGGAGCAGGTAGATGGGATGATGATGCTGAGAAAGTAAGGACTGTCATGAAAGACAGTGGTATCGAGAGGTTACCTGGATGGAGTTACATTGAGGTGGAGGGAGGTGGACATCGTTTTGTTGCGGGTGATCGATCTCATCCACGATCTAAAGAAATATATGGAAAGTTAGAGGAAGTAGCAACCAGAGCTAAAGAGCAGGGTTATGAGCCTGATACAGATTGGGTTCTTCATAACATTGAGGATGAGGACAAGGAGGAGTCATTAGGATGCCATAGTGAGAAGTTGGCACTTGCCTTGGGTCTTTTGAGTACTCCCATTGGAGCTGACATTAGGATTGTCAAGAACCGTAGAGTTTGTGGAGATTGCCATTTGTTGATGAAGTTTGCAAGCAAACTGTGCAACAAAGTGATCATCCTAAGGGATATCAAAAGGTTTCACCATTTCAAAGATGGCAGATGTTCATGTGGAGATTATTGGTGATCTATCAGCCTATTATGACACATGAGTTTCTTTATGCTTGCACAATCCATTCTGATCGGGAAGTTTTCATTTGAGAACAACAAAGCATCAGATTGCAATCTAATCAGCAGTCAGGAGGGTAATAACATCATTGAGCTTGCAATTTATACAGGGATAAATGGGGATGAGGGTTTGAAAAAATAAGCAGTGGTTTGCCTGGTGGTGGGAGTTAAAATGATGACAGTAAGATTGAGGTGCTCCCTCAACAGCAAGCAATTAATATTTATAAGTGGTTTTTACCTCATTTTAGTTAACTTTGTAATCAATTCATTTAATCACAAATTTTCATGTGGGAAAACAATTTTAGCTCATCCTACATAAGTTGATAACCTAACTACTTAGATTTTTATGGTATTGGTCATCTAAATTTTAGGCAAATCATCCAGCTCACAAGCAGCAAGTCTCATGAAGAAACACCTATGACGAGTGTGATTCATGTGATTTCTTATGACACAGCCAGCTCCAACCTCAGACAAGTCTAAAAGCACCACTTGAGTTTTTACGCAACCCAGAAACTTCATAAAAGGACCTTCCTTCAGACTAACAATAAACTCCACAAAAGGACCTTAGACTAAAAATTCCACGGAAACCGTTATTAACTAAAGTTTCTCTTTCACAAGATTTACAGAAGTGACATTCTGTCAATCCAAAACAATTGAACCTTGAGATTAAAGCATATGAATGAATCATATAAACCTTATCTCAAATACTTACCAGCAATGTCTTCGCTTACATATGCACAAAGGAGAAACCAAATAACGAAGATTTCCATTATTTTCAGTGATAAAACCTTGTCTACTTTTAGTAATCTTCTCAATTACTTCTTTATGTATAACGTCAACAGGGAGATTAAAGCTAAAACCATCAGAAAACTAAAGGGAATATGGTACTTACAGGATTTGAGTGCTCCAAAATCCCAATATCAAATGCTAGCTATAGAGGAGTGATGTAACTTGGGAAGCCCATACCTTAGCAAATCACATCTCGACATGTTTGTGTGACGGAATCTGATTGCAGGTACAACGCAAAAAAAAGAAAAAATATTTATTGATCGATCACAATCAGCTTTTGATGTTTCTTTCGATCCCCTCGTGATTTCCTCTGCAACAATTCCAATGCGGGTGTAAAGAATAATACAGTGGACTATTCGTCACCATCTCAATTATTAAAACTATGGAAGTTTAAATTTGTGTTGTGACATGAGAATGATATATCTATTGGAGGCTGAAGTGTATAGTAAATTGAGTATATTCCTAAGTTTTGAGAGACTAATAGAGGTTATACTAGTGAAGAATCACAATCTAGTAAGTATGCTCGTAGTGATGGAATTAATATATAAATTATTTAATAATATAGAGCAATCCAAGGGGATGATGATCTCCAAAGCTTCCATATAAAGAGAAAAGTTACTTCAATGGAGATTTGACCCGTAGAGTGGTTGGTACAAGGGCCACCATAAGCTTAATTCAAATTGAGTGAAGCAACTTAGGTAGAATTTGGTAAAATACCAAAGCCATATGAAGGGAGTCGACATAGAAGACAAAATATGGAGCGACGACATAAAGCTTTCCTTAGATGGAGATCAAGGATATGAACTCTTGTAAAAGTAAGAGCGAGATCATGGCATTCCATGTGTCCCTTGTTATAATGAAACAGACTCATCTTACATGGTGTTAAAATTAAAGGGTGCTTCAAGACACATGTATCTTATCACGATAAAGCATTTGACGAAGGGACTAAGGCGACTCAACTTACAGAGGTGAAGTTGGGGTCGGAAGGCCTTGGCATGAGGCAAGAGGATACGAATATGGGTACTCTTAAAGAGTTATAGTGCTACTATTTAAGTTGACGTGAAAAGAAGTAGAGTGCAACAAAGATTATACTAGGGGGAGGGGCCCAAGATTTAAATAATGACACACTAATTTTAGTAAAATCAGTGGACTTTGAGGGCTGCTAGGTGATAGACTATCCTAGAACTATATTTTGTCTAGGTATGACTCAAGAATGGGTAGACAAAAGTTGATTATTAAAGGAGAAAACACAATTAGAGGTGGTAGAGGCCTTGTGATGTGCAACAAGTAGAGGCCACACATGAAGAGATCACAGTCCGAGTTTATCTCACAAAGATCAGAATACAATAGAGATGTTATCAAAATATAGCATGGTATAATAGATTATGGTAAAAAATTTGAGGCAATGCAACACACATAGGAGAAGTCCTATGAGAGACTTGATCATATAGAGGTATGATCGGGAGTTACTAGAAGCTTCACTTTAGTGAATAATAAGATGACAAGAAGTGCTATGTGTTGGGAAATCTTGGGGGGCGACATCAGATGCACAGCGGAAGAACAAGAAAACAAAATCTCCGATTCCCAAAGAGATGTTCGTCATCGTGCGAAGATTGGTGCGCAAAATCCACAAAACTTAAAACTACGTATAGAGTAGATTATGTTACCTAGGAGATTGTATATCCCTATTTCCTTGCAGATCCTTAGGAGAGGGTGAAGGAGGTCAAGCGTCCTCCTCTCTAGCGGTGATCTATTGAATCTCGTATTTTGATGATGAAACCACTTGATATGTGTTTATGTTTTAATCTGCGTTTTGAGTGACGCAGGATGTTCCGATCAGGATGAGACAATTAAAGCAGGAAAAATCATGTTGTGCCGGAGGAAGTATGATATGTGATACTTCTCCTTTTTGTTGATGACAAAGGGGGAGAAGTATGTTGATGAAAGTATGTTGATGACATGACATGTTATGCATAAGTTTATGCATATGTTCATGTTGACGTGTTGCAAGTATTCATGATGAATATTGTAATGACTTGAATTCAGTTTGAATTCAATGTTCTATCAATATGGCATATTGATAGGGGGAGTTTGTTTAAACTCCGGGAGTTAAGTTTAACTCCGTCATCAAGTGGTTGTCATCATCAAAAAGGGGGAGATTGTTGAATCTCGTATTTTGATGATGAAACTACTTGATATATGTTTATGATTTAATATGCGTTTTGAGTGACGCAGGATGCTTTGATCAGGATGAGACAATTAAAGCAGGAACATCATGTTGTACCGGAGGAACATGTCAGAAGATTGGACGTCGGGCCGGTGGATCGGTCGACGTATCGACAGAAGGCTTCGGGCCGTGGACTCGGGCATCGGGCCAAGAAGAGCGGTTATTGTGCCAAGGATATCGGAGTTGCGGAGTCAACTGGCCGATTGGGCAATAGGCCGCAGGAGAGGACGATGCGCCGAAGAATCAGACGAAGCGTCGAGGGACCAATGACATGCCGGACAACTTGGTTAATTGCTTAGGATTAATTGTCTCGATCGAAGTTTTGTTTTAATTGTGCAGGATTAACTATGATAACGATGAAGACATAAAGCGAAACAAAGTGTCGGAGTCAAGTGCGAAGGATTTGTTGCGAGTTCGAGAGTTCGACGGAAGTCCGAAGGTTCGTCGGGAATGCTACCGGAACTAGCCGAGAATGAGTTGGGAGCTTGCCGAAGGGTTTTTCGGAAGCTCGCCGGAAGGTTCGTTGGGAGTTCGTGGAGCTCGCCGAGAAAGATCGGAGCTTGCCGAAGAAGCTCGTTGGAACTCGCTAAGAACAAATCGTGAAGTCTAGGAGCTTGCCGGGAGTCCGCAGAATGGTTTCCGAGAGTTCATCGGAAGACCGCCGGAAGTTTGCCGGAAGCTCGCCAGAAGAAGTCTTGACTTGCGGACTTTGTAATAGCTTAGAAAATGTCTTTAAAATCATAGTTAGCACATTAATTAGGGTTAGGATTAGGTGTTAATCCTATAACCCAAGTAGAGGCCAATTAGGCCCAAGTTCGGACTGGTTTAGGCCAAGTTTGGAGCCAAACCAAGTGAGCTGAAATAGTGAAAGAGGTGGCACCGCCCCAGCCAGGAGGTGGCACCGCCTAGGCTAAGCCTCCCAGCGAGACTGGGCGGTGCAACCTCCCCAGCCAGGAGGTGGCACCGCCTGAGCTCAGTCTTCGAGCAAGACTGGGCGGTGCAACCTCCCTGACAGAGAGGTGGCACCGCCTGAGCTCGGTCTTCGAGCTCTGGCAGAGAGGTGCAACCGCCTCAGTCAAGAGGTGGCACCGCCTGGGCTCAGTCTTCGAGCTCTGCCAGGCGGTGCAACCTCTCCAGTCAGGAGGTGCAACCGCCTGATCCCGGAATTCCGGGATTTGATCGTTTTGAGCTCCAAATTTGAACTGGGTTGAGGCCTATAAATACCCCACCCATTCAGCACTGAAAGCATAGAACACACACTCGAAATCTTGCAATCTTTCTGTGTTTCTTAGAGCTCAAAACTGCTAGTTCTCATCTTTCTATTCTTCAAGTTTGAGTTGTAAAGAGAGGAGAGAAAACTTCTGTAAGGGTTGTCTCCTAAGCCCGTCAAAAGGAGTGAATCTGTAAGAGGGTAGTTGGCCTTCGCCTATTGAAGGAAGGCTTCTAGTTGACGTCGGTGACCTCGTCGGTGGAGGAAGCCAAAAGTGGAGTAGGTCAAGACTGACCGAACCACTCTAAATCTCTGGTTTGCTTTCATTTTGAGCACTTTATCATTACTGCAAACCTCCTACATAGTTACTGCTCTCTGCGCTTTTACGAACAAGTTTCTAAGTTATGTTCTTTTCAAATCTGCATCCAGACGTAAATCGGTGTTTTCGTACGATCTCTACATTATGGTTTACACTTACGTTTTGATTCTATTTATAACTGTAAACTGTCTTCTGCGCTTTTACGAACGAGTTTCTTTGCAGTTTACGTTTACGTCTTGATTCTGTTTATAACTGCAAACTGATTTCTGCAAACGAGTTTCTTTGCAGTTTACGTTTACGTCTTGATTCTGTTTATAACTGCAAACTGATTTCTGCGAACAAGTTTCTTTGCAGTTTACGTTTACGTCTTGATTCTGCTTAGACGTAAAACTGTGTTTTAGACGTAAACTACTTTTAAACGTAAAACTACGTTTAGACGTAAAACTGCGTTTAGACGTAAACTGCGTTTAGACGTAAAACTACGTTTAGACTTAAAACTGCGTTTAGACGCAAACTGCGTTTAGACGTAAAACTACGTTTAGACGTAAAACTGTGTTTAGACGTAAAACTGCGTTTAGACGCAAATTGCACTACGCTCAGACGCAATCTGATCTTACACGTAAACTGCACTCAGACGCAAACTGCGCTTAAACGCAATTTGCGCTTAGACGCAAACTGCGCTTAGACGCAATCTGAGTTTAGACATAAATTGCGATTAGACGCAAACTGCGCTTAAACGCAATCTGAGCTTAGACGCAAACTGCGCTTAGATGCAAACTGCGCTTAGACGCAATCTGCATTTAGACGCAAACTGCAAACTGCATAAATTGCGCTTAGACGCAAACTATGTTTAGACATAAACTGCACTTAATCATAAGTAATCTTAGAATTGGCTTTTGCATTAAAATAGTTTTTATTGAACGAACGCAGCTTTCGTTTTTAATCGCTGAAAGATTTCCGCTGCACTAATTCACTCCCCCCCTCTTAGTGCTCTCGATCCTAACAATTGGTATCAGAGCGGGGTATTTCTCATTTCGGATTTACACCCGAGAGAAATGGCTCTTCAAGAGGGCTTTTCGGTCTTTCGTCCACCGTTCTTTAACGGATTGGACTACACTTATTGGAAAACTCGAATGAGAGTTTTCTTGATTTCTCTAAATCTGGATTTATGGAATATCATTGAAAACGGTTTTCAACTTCCCTCTAAACCGATGAACGAATGGTCGGATTTAGAGAAGAAGTATTTTTCTTTAAACGCAAAGGCTATGAATGCCTTATTTTGCGCTTTGGACAAAAATGAGTTCAATCGGGTTTCTTTGTGTGAAACGGCTTTCGATATTTGGCGCGCTCTTGAAATCACGCACGAGGGAACTAGTAGAGTCAAAGACTCGAAAGTTAATATTTTACTGCATGATTTCGAGCTTTTTCATATGAAACCAAGCGAAACCATTGTTGACATGTACACCCGTTTTACGGATGTCGTCAATGGTTTAAAATCACTTGGTAAAAGCTTTTCGGATTTTGAACTCGTTAACAAAGTTTTGCGCTCACTTTCTAAAACTTGGGATTCAAAAGTAACTGCTATTCAAGAATCGAAAAACTTGAACCAATTTCCACTTGAAGAACTAATTGGTTCATTGATCACATATGAAATGGTGCACAATGCACATGATGAACATGTTGAACACAATCACCTTCCAAAGAACAGGAAGGATTTGGAACTCTGGACAAATGAATGCCACTTGAGCGATGACTCAAGTGATGAGGACAATGATGAACAAAACAACCTTCCAAAGAACAGGAAGGATTTGGGACATAGAACATTTGAAGACCACTCGAGCATAAGCTCAAGTGATGGTGAACTTAAACTACAAATGAAACGAAAATTAAAAAGCAAAAAGAATCGAACTACTTGCTTTAAATGCAAGAAGAAGAACAAAAATTGGGATGAATCGAGCTCCTCCGAAGAAGAGAAAGTCAACAAAAGCAAGGCGGCAAACTACGCCTTAACAGCCTACAATGATGAGGTAATCGAAATCCCCCTAATTTATTTTGAAATTACTTGATGCTTTCATGATATATTTTTCTCTTTTAGTTTAGAATTAATTTTCTTAAAAATTACATGTTAAAAAAAAAATTATTATTATTATGATCATGCTTGTAATTTTGAAAATGATAATGAAAATTGCATGTCTTATGTTAATGCAAGATAGAAATCTAATGATTGTACACCTAGTGAGATTAAATCTTATTTATGTGCTTGAGAAGCAAGAATGTATATTTTGATGATTTTCATATTGCTTTTCAATGACGATACATGGCTTTTGTATGGAAGGCTTGATATTTTTCATTGTCTTTGTTTGTTAAATATAATGTATGATTTTGACATAAGAATAAAGATTTGAGATTTTAAAGTTATACATGATGATTTTTGTGATTGATGGTTTTATGATGAAATTCATTTCACGATCCTAAACGTTGATGCATGTTTTCATTTGACATAAATGAAAAGGCATGCTAACATGAAATCGATCACTTAAGATGAAACACTTAAAAAAAAAAAAAAGGGGGGGAAAAATATATGAATTGATGCTATAAACACTATGCTATGATTATCCCATGCTTGCATCACCAAGAAATATATGATTGCTATCATTGCTATATGCCCTGTATCAAGATATCAAACAAAAATTTGCATCATACGAGCTGATATCTTACCATGTGATACAATGCTACACTTGCTAAAATATTCGAAATGTGTACATCATGCCCTGTATCAAGATATCAAACAAAATCTTGCTTCACAGTTTTACGCATTGATATCTTACCATATGATGAAATGCTACAATTGATGAACACTTGAAATGTAATCCTCTATCTTATTGATTTTTCAATAAATCTATGCTTGTCATACATGAATTTATTGAATGTAATTTTGAGGATGATTTCAGATTTGACAAATGCTTGATTCGTATTTACGACATAAGATACACTTTAAATATGAATCATGCATCAATCATGTTAAATGCTTCAATCATTTTCTATCTCTAGAGTTCTCGATTTTGATGAAATACAAGTGATAAATTCATTTATGATATCTTGTAAATCACTTGAATTATGAATGAGTTTTTTATGATGTGTTAAAAGAATCACTTAAAAAGAAAATGCTTTTCCCATCTTATCGAGATTAATGATTTCATAATATTGTGTGAATCTCCAAATTGATTTTGATGAAATAGTAATAATGATATTCATGTTATGAATCTTAAAAATGATAATATGCTTCATGTGATAATATGAATACATGAAACACTTATGATATTCCGTATATTCATAAAATATTTATCTCCTCATCCAATAACTTTTCTTGATATTCCTTATGAGATGAAATGAAATAATGCATGAAATACAAATGAGGAGTTATTGATCATGCATGGTAGGATATAATTTGACAAAATTGATACCATCATGATATGAAACATTTATGATTTGCAATTATGCATGCAATACTTGTGCTTTCTAATTATGATGTGATGTATTGCATATGATGTAAATCATGATGAGTGCTAAGTTACACATTTTGAGAAGAAATTGCTATATTGAAACATTAATGTAATTATGAATGATGATATGATATTATGCATGTAATACTTCAACTTATGATAATGCAATGATAAAATATTCATGATGAAAAATTGTCTTGACATTCATAACTTGATTATTCATCCTTTGTCATGATTTTGAAATCGTTGTAAAAGGAAAAAGAACTACAAAATTGTATTCTTCCTTTCTTTTTTACAATGACAAAGGGGGAGATAGCTAGCTTGCACAAGTCAAGAAGATGCAAAAACTTGATTGCTAGCTTGCCTATCTTAAGTAGCAAAGATTGCTAACTTGCTTATTTCAAGAAGCAAAAGTTGTCTTCTTGAACATCACCATCTTGAATATCTCAAGAAGCAAGACTTGCAACCTGCACATTACAATAGGAAGCAATAATCATGAGCCTACACAAGAAAGTTATCTTGCATTTGCTTTCGAAGTTTTTGCTAACTTGTATATCGTAAAAAAATTGCTAGCTTGTAGTCTAAAGAGAAGCGAAAAGTTGCTATCTCAAAAGAAGCAAATGTGCTATCTTGCCTATCTCAAGAGGCAAAAATGCTAACTTGCACATCTAGCAAAACTTGACAAATTTGCATATCTCAAGAAGCAAGAGTTGCTTTCTTGAACATCTCTAAATTGCTAGCTTGCATGTTCTAAAAGTGCTATCTTGTATACTGTAGAACTTGCATATCTGAAACTTGATAGCCTGAATATTCTAAGCATGATGTAACATTTGCTAAATTTTTTGGCTTCAAAACTGCACGATGATAAAACTTGATAATATGTTTTTCATGCAATAAGTTAAACCAATATCACAAACACTTGATTGTGATACTTCTCCTTTTTGTTGATGACAAAGGGGGAGAAGTATGTTGATGAAAGTATGTTGATGACATGACATGTTATGCATAAGTTTATGCATATGTTCATGTTGACGTGTTGCAAGTATTCATGATGAATATTGCAATGACTTGAATTCAGTTTGAATTCAATGTTCTATCAATATGGCATATTGATAGGGGGAGTTTGTTTAAACTCCGGGAGTTAAGTTTAACTCCGTCATCAAGTGGTTGTCATCATCAAAAAGGGGGAGATTGTTGAATCTCGTATTTTGATGATGAAACTACTTGATATATGTTTATGATTTAATATGCGTTTTGAGTGACGCAGGATGCTTTGATCAGGATGAGACAATTAAAGCAGGAACATCATGTTGTACCGGAGGAACATGTTAGAAGATTGGACGTCGGGCCGGTGGATCGGTCGACGTATCGACAGAAGGCTTCGGGCCGTGGACTCAGGCATCGGGCCAAGAAGAGCGGTTATTGTGCCAAGGATATCGGAGTTGCGGAGTCAACTGGCCGATTGGGCAATAGGCCGCAGGAGAGGACGATGCGCCGAAGAATCAGACGAAGCGTCGAGGGACCAATGACATGCCGGACAACTTGGTTAATTGCTTAGGATTAATTGTCTCGATCGAAGTTTTGTTTTAATTGTGCAGGATTAACTATGATAACGATGAAGACATAAAGCGAAACAAAGTGTCGGAGTCAAGTGCGAAGGATTTGTTGCGAGTTCGAGAGTTCGACGGAAGTCCGGAGGTGCAACCGCCTGATCCCGGAATTCCGGGATTTGATCGTTTTGAGCTCCAAATTTGAACTGGGTTGAGGCCTATAAATACCCCACCCATTCAGCACTGAAAGCATAGAACACACACTCGAAATCTTGCAATCTTTCTGTGTTTCTTAGAGCTCAAAACTGCTAGTTCTCCTCTTTCTATTCTTCAAGTTTGAGTTGTAAAGAGAGGAGAGAAAACTTCTGTAAGGGTTGTCTCCTAAGCCCGTCAAAAGGAGTGAATCGGTAAGAGGGTAGTTGGCCTTCGCCTATTGAAGGAAGGCTTCTAGTTGACGTCGGTGACCTCGTCGGTGGAGGAAGCCAAAAGTGGAGTAGGTCAAGACTGACCGAACCACTCTAAATCTCTGGTTTTCTTTCATTTTGAGCACTTTATTATTACTGCAAACCTCCTACATAGCTACTGCTCTCTGCGCTTTTACGAACAAGTTTCTAAGTTCTGTTCTTTTCAAATCTGCATCCAGACGTAAATCGGTGTTTTCTTACGATCTCTACATTACGGTTTACACTTACGTTTTGATTCTATTTATAACTGTAAACTATCTTCTACGCTTTTACGAACGAGTTTCTTTGTAGTTTACGTTTACGTCTTGATTCTGTTTATAACTGCAAACTGATTTCTGCAAACGAGTTTCTTTGCAGTTTACGTTTACGTCTTGATTCTGTTTATAACTGCAAACTGATTTCTGCGAACAAGTTTCTTTGCAGTTTACGTTTACGTCTTGATTCTGCTTAGACGTAAAATTGTGTTTTAGACGTAAACTACTTTTAAACGTAAAACTACGTTTAGATGTAAAAATGCGTTTAGACGTAAACTGCGTTTAGACGTAAAACTACGTTTAGACGTAAAACTGCGTTTAGACGCAAACTGCGTTTAGATGTAAAACTACGTTTAGACGTAAAACTGTGTTTAGACGTAAAACTGCGTTTAGACGCAAATTACACTACGCTCAGACGCAATCTGATCTTAGACGTAAACTACACTCAGACGCAAACTGCGCTTAAACGCAATCTGCGCTTAGACGCAAACTACGCTTAGACGCAATCTGAGTTTAGACGTAAACTGCGCTTAGACGCAAACTGCGCTTAAACGCAATCTGAGCTTAGACGCAAACTGCGCTTAGATGCAAACTGCGCTTAGACGCAATCTGCATTTAGACGCAAACTGCAAACTGCATAAATTGCGCTTAGACGCAAACTGTGTTTAGACATAAACTGCACTTAATCATAAGTAATCTTAGAATTGGCTTTTGCATTAAAATAGTTTTTGTCGAACGAACGCAGCTTTCGTTTTTAATCGCTGAAAGATTTCCGCTGCACTAATTCACCCCCCCCCCCTCTTAGTGCTCTCGATCCTAACAGCGTCGAGGGACCAATGACATGCCAGACAACTTGGTTAATTGCTTAGGAATAATTGTCTCGATCGAAGTTTTGTTTTAAGTGTGCAGGATTAACTACGATGAAAGAAAGACATGTAGCAGGAGTTGTACCGGAGTCAAGACTATGATCACATTGGGAGTTCGAGAGCTCGATGGAAGTCCGGACGGTCGTCGGAGGTTCTATGGGAACAAATCCGAGAAGTCCAAGAGCTTACCAAAAGAAGCTCGTTGGAACTCGCCAAGTGGATCGTCGCAAGTCCAGGAGTTTGTCGGAAGTCCATCGGAGCATCGCCGGAGGTTCGTCGGATGTTCGCCGGAAGCTCTCCAGACGAAGTGATTGACGCACCGGAAGCAAGCTGTAGTAAATGTCTTAAGAAATTCATAGTTAGCATGATGATTAAGTTAAAAATGGGAGGTGATCCCATTAACTTAATCTTGGGGCAATTGGGCCCTTTACAGACCCAAATTGGGCCAAATGGATCAGCCCATTCGGACCCAAATTTCTTGGCCAGAGGTGGCACCGCCTGGGTCGGCGGTGGCACCGCCCAGGGCTTAGTCTCCGAGCTCTAGCTGGGCGGTGCAACCGCCTCTGATAGAGGTGCAACCGCTTGAGCTCGGTCTCCGAGCTCTAGCTGGGCGGTGCAACTGCCCCAGTCAGGCGGTGGCACCGCCTGAGCTCAGTCTCCGAGCTCTGGCAGGAGGTGCAACCGCCCCTGACAAGAGGTGGCACCGCCCAGAGGCTCACTCTTCGAGCTCTGCCAGGTGGTGCAACCGCCCCAGTCAGTCGGAGCAACTGCCAGACCCCGAAATTCCAGGAATTGACAGTTTTGAGCTCGGAATACAAACTGGGTTAGGGCCTATAAATACCCCACCCTTTCAGCAATGACAGAGTAACCAAAAACCACCGAAATCCTGATCTTACTCTGTGATTTTTAGAGCTTAATAGTGTTGTATGGGTTAAAAGTTCTTCTCCCTCTTTTCTTCCAAGTTTTGATCTTTCAAGAGAGGAGAGAAAATTCTGTAAGGGTTGTCTCCTAAGCCCGTCAAATGGAGTGAAACTGTAAAAGGATGTTTGGCCTTTGCCTATTGAAGGAAGGCCTCTAGTGGACGTCGGTGACCTCGTCGGTGGAGGAAGCTAAAAGTAGATGTAGGTCAAGATTGATCGAACCACTCTAAATCTCGGTTTGCATTTACTTTGAGCATATTATCTTTACTGCAAACCTCCTTAATAGCTTACTGCCTTCTATGCATTTACGATCATGTTTTAAAGTTTAGTATTTTCCGAATCGGCATTTAGACGTAAATCAGTTTTATCGTACGAACATCATATTTCAGTTTGTGCTTACATTCTGATTTTTATCATAACTGCAAACTGCCTTCATAGAATCCTTTAACTGCATCTCGCTTGATCACAAGTTAAAGTGATTTACGAATCGGCTTTTCTATCGAAATCGCTTTTATCGTACGAACGCAGGTTTAATCGTCGAAAGTTTTCTGCTACACTAATTCACCCCCCCCCCCCCCCCCTTCTTAGTGCTCCTAATCCTAAAAATTGGTATCAGAGCCCGATATTTCTCATTTCGGATTTACACCCGAGAGAAATGGCTCTTCATGGCTTTAAAGAGGGTTTTTCGGTTGTTCGTCCACCGTTGTTTAACGGATTGGACTACACTTATTAGAAAACTCGAATGAGAGTTTTCTTGATTTCTATGAATTTGGATTTATGGAATATTATTGAAAACGGTTTTCAACTTCGGTTTTCAACTTCCCTCTAAACTGATGAACGAATGGTCGGATTTGGAGAAGAAGTATTTTTCTTTAAACACAAAGGCTATGAATGCCTTATTTTATGTTTTGGACAAAAATGAGTTCAATCGGATTTCTATGTGCGAAACGACTTTTGATATTTTGCAAACACTTGAAATCACATACGAGGGAACTAGTAGAGTCAAAGACTCGAAAGTTAACATTTTATTGCATGATTTTGAGCTTTTTCGAATGCAACCAAGCGAGACTATAGGCGATATGTACACCCATTTCACAGATGTCGTCAATAATCTAAGAGTTCTTGGTAAATCTTTTTCAAATTTTGATCTTGTAAGCAAGATCTTAAGTTCCCTTTCAAAAAGGTGGGATCCTAAAATAACGACAATACAAGAAACAAAAGATTTAAATATTTTTTCACTTGAAGAACTTATTGGTTCATTGATGACATATGAAATGGTGCATAATGCACATGATGAACATGATGAACAAAACAACCTTCCAAAGAATAGGAAGGATTTTAGACATAGAACATTTGAAGACCACTCGAGCATAAGCTCAAGTGATGGTGAACTTAAACTACAAATGAAACAAAAATTAAAAAGAAAAAAGAATGGAACTACTTGCTTTGAATGCAAGAAGAAGAACACAAAGTGGGATGAATCGAGCTCCTCCGAAGACGAGGAGAAAATCAAGAAAGGCGAGGTGGCAAACTACGCCTTAATGGCATTCAACGATGAGGTAATCGAAACCCCTTTAATTTATTTTGAAATTACTTGATATTTTTCATGATGCATTTTCTTTTTTTTGAATAATTATTTTTCTTAAAAATTACATATTAAAAAAAATATTTGAAAATGCAAGAATATGATCATGCTCGTAATTTGAAAATAATAATGAAAATTACATGTTTCATGTTAATGAAATAAAATGTTAGATTTAAATCTAATGATCATATGTATGTTTTTCTTAAGAAGAAAAAATGTGTATTTTGATTATTTCTGATTTTGATTAAAACCATGCTTAATGTCTTAATGAAAATATTAAGAAGTTTAATACCATGCTATATGTGGTTAAGAAGTAATAATTTGTATCATGTTGATTTCCATTGTTATTTCTCAATTTTGATTAAATAAAATCATGCTTGAAGAAATGCATAATGATATAATATTAAATATTTTGATACTATGATTGGTAATTTATGTATGAAATTTTAAGTTATACATGATGATAAGCATGTGTTATTTTCATGAGTGTATTTGAAAAATATATGGCAAAAATGTGTCCGAATGAATGAACTTATTAAAATCATTTTTTAGACGTCCTTATTTCACTCACTAAATTGCTATAATGAGAACTTTACACTATTATATGCCTTAATAACATGTTGGAAATTATGTGTTTTGGATACAAAAATTTTCATGATCATGAGCATATTTTATTTTCATGATTGTGTTTGAAAATCTATAGCGAAACCATGTCCGAATGTAAGAAAGTGTTAAATTTTATTTTTCTTGATCCTAACAATTGATATTTTTGGATTTCTCGATATATTATTCTCTTTCGGACTTAATAAACATGTCATATCGAGTTTGATTCATATCATTGATTTTTGACATATGGAATCAACTAGCAAATGCATCTCTCATAGACTTATTTTATGAAAAATATCTTTCGAGAAATGGATTTGATGATTCCTTCTTATATCTTTAGAGAAATAGTTTTACGTGCAAGGATTTGATTCACACATATATCTTGATCCTTGTAAAAATGAAGTGTGCTTTAATATCCTATCAATTTTAACTTCATTCAAGTAAGCTCACTAGTGACTTTCCTCCTTCATGCAAAAAAGATAATAACAAATAAAGAGGAAGAAGTAATGAAAGCTATCTCCATGTCATGTTTTCCTTAAGGTGTTTGTATAATTGATATCCTATCACTCATTGTTGAAAAATGACATAAACCTAGTTATGGCATGAATCATTACCGCACTTACGTTTAAAACTTGCTTATATCGTTCTCCTTTTTGTTGATGACAAAGGGGGAGAAAAATATGAATTGATACTATGAGTGCTATATTTGAATGAGAAATAGATGAAATGCTATGATTGCTAAATACTTGAAATATTTGAATCATGTTAAGATATTAATAACTTGCATCGTAATTTTACTTTCTGATATCTTGCCATGTGATGAAATGCTATGATTTGTTGCTAAAATGATGCATGCAATACTTATGCTTTTTATTATGATATATGTGATGTATTGCATATGATGTAAATGATGATTAAAATAGCCTTAATTTGAATTCAAGGTTTATCTCAATTATGGAATTTTGAAATAAGAATGATTACTCACCTTTGTCATGATTTAGAAATTGACATAAAAGGTCTTCCCTTCTTTTTGACAATGACAAAGGGGGAGATAGCTAGCTTGCACAATTCAAGAAGAAAGCAAAAATTGCACTTCTCAAAAGAGAAGAAATTGCTATCTTGAACATCACTGAGAATTGCTAGCTTGAAATCTCAAGAAAATACAAAAATGTGCTATCTTGCCTATCTCAAGATACAAAACATGCTAACTTGCACTTTGCAACAGAAGCAAAATTGCTAGCTCAAACTTTACAAAGGAAACAAGAAATTGCTCATCTCAAAAGAGAAGCAAAGATTGCTAACTTGCATATTTCTAGAAGCAAAAGTGCTATCTTACCTATCGCAAAGTAAAGCAAATATGCCAACTTGCATATCTAAAACTTGATAGCTTGAATGTTCTAAGCATGATGTAACACTTGCTAAATTTTCTAGCTTCAAAACTGCATGATGATAAAACTTGATATTCTGTTTTTCATGCAATGAGTTAAACTTATATTCCAAACACAAGAATAGTTGGACTTCTCCTTTTTGTTGATGACAAAGGGGGAGAAGTATGATGTTATGCATAAGTTCATGATGACGTGTTGCAAGTATTCATGATGAATATTGCAATGACTTGAATTCAGTTTGAATTCAAAGTTCTATCAATATGTTATATTGATAGGGGGAGTTTGTTTAAACTTCGAGAGTTAAGGATAACTCCGTCATCAAGTAGTTGTCATCATCAAAAAGGGGGAGATTGTTGAATCTCGTATTTTGATGATGAAACCACTTGATATGTGTTTATGTTTTAATCTGCATTTTGAGTGACGCAGGATGCTCCGATCAGAATGAGACAATTAAAGCAGGAAAAATCATGTTGTGCCGGAGGAACATGTCAGAAGATTGGATGTCGGGCCGGTGGATCGGTCGATGTATCGACAGAAGGCTTCGAGTCATGGACTTGGGCATCAGGCCAAGAAGAGCGGGTATTGCGCCAAGGATATTGGAGTTGCGGAGTCAACTGGCCGATTGGGCAATAGGTCGCAAGAGAGGACGATGTGCCGAAGAATCGGACGAAGCGTCGAGGGACCAATGACATGCCGGACAACTTGGTTAATTGCTTAGGAATAATTGTCTCGATCGAAGTTTTGTTTTAAGTGTGCAGGATTAACTACGATGAAAGAAAGACATGCAGCAGGAGTTACGCCGGAGTCAAGACTATAATCACGTTGGGAGTTCGAGAGCTCGACGAAAGTCCGGACGATCGTCGGAGGTTCTGCGGGAACAAATCCGAGAAGTCTAGGAGCTTGCCAAAAGAAGCTCGTTGGAACTCGCCAAGTGGATCGTCGCAAGTCCAGGAGTTTGCCGGAAGTTCGTCGGAGCATCGCCGGAGGTTCGTCGGACGTTCACCGGAAGTTCGCCGGAAGAAGCGATTGACGCACCAGAAGCATGTTGTAGTAAATGTCTTAAGAAATTCGTAGTTAGCATGATGATTAAGTTAGAAATGGGAGGTGATCCCATTAACTTAATCTTGGGGCAATTAGGCCCTTGACATACCCAAATTGGGCCGAATGGATCACCCATTTGGACCCAGATTTCTTGGCCAGAGGTGGCACCGCCTGGGTCGACGATGGCACCGCCTAGGGCTCAGTCTCCAAGCTCTAGCTGGGTGGTGCAACCGCCTCTGACAGAGGTGCAACCGCCTGAGCTCGGTGGCACCGCCCAGGGCTCAGTCTCCGAGCTCTAGCTGGGTGATGCAACCACCTCTAACAGAGGTGCAATCGCCTGAGCTCGGTCTCCGAGCTCTAGCAAGAGGTGCAACCGCCCCTGACAGGAGGTGGCACCGCCCAAAGGCTCAATCTTCGAGCTCTGCCAGGCGGTGCAATCGCCCTAGTCAGGCGGTTATTGACAGTTTTGAGCTCGAAATTCAAACTGGGTTGGGGCCTATGAATACCCCACCCTTTCAGCAATGACAGAGTAACCAAAAACCACCGAAATCTTGATCTTACTTTGTGATATTTAGAGCTCAAAAGTGTTGTCTGAGTTAAAAGTACTTCTCCCTCTTTTCTTCCAAGTTCTGATCTTTCAAGAGAGGAGAGAAAATTCTGTAAGGGTTGTCTCCTAAGCCCGTCAAAAGGAGTGAAACTGTAAAAGGATGGTTGGCCTTCGCCTATTGAAGGAAGGCCTCTAGTGGACGTCGGTGACCTCGTCGGTAGAGGAAGCCAAAAGTGGATGTAGGTCAAGATTGACCGAACCACTCTAAATCTCGGTTTGCATTTACTTTGAGCATATTATCTTTACTACAAACCTCCTCAATAGCTTACTGCCTTCTGCGTATTTATGATCGTGTTTCAAAGTTCAGTTTTTTCCGAATCGGCGTTTAGACGTAAATCAGTTTTATCATACGAACATCATATTTCAGTTTGCGCTTACATTCTGATTTCCATCATAACTGCAAACTGCCTTCATAGATTCGCTTTAACTACATCTCGCTTGATCACAAGTTAAAGTGATTTACGAATTGACTTTTCTATCGAAATCGCTTTTATCGTACGTACGTAGTTTTAATCGTCGAAAGATTTTCGCTGCACTAATTCACCCTCCCCTCTTAGTGCTCCTGATCCTAACATGATCCACATAGCAGGGCTGCGATGACGCTCCTCAAAACTCCAGGCCTGCTCTGAGGTGGATAGGGGGAGGAGAATAGGAAAGGCAAGCAAAGGCTCTTGCCTATGAGGCTCTGAATCCCTCCTATTTATAGAGGTCCCCTATCAAAACCTAATGGGTCATCCCCTAGTGGGTATTAGATCTGCATCCAATAAGACAAGGGCTCCGTCGGATATCTCATATCAGAACCTCTACTCATCGCAATACCTACCATATGTGTGTGACCCTCTAGGCCCAATATCGAGCTGACCGTGAGTCATACCTATCAGAACTCCTTCTAACTAAGTGAATTATTATCTCTGTACTAATTCACTTGACTCATCAACTACAGACGTACTAGGCCACTATGTCGTAGTCCCCAGACGATACAGGGGAATCCAATCCATTTGACTTATCTGTCCTCAGTTACTGTGTACCTATAGTCCCTCATCCATCTAATATCCCAGAGATTATATATCGAGCATGGTGCTCTCAGACCCATACAGTTTCTACTCGAGTCTCACTCTAATGGATTCTCCCGAAGAACTCTTTCTCTCTCAACCCGAATGACCCTGGCTAGGGATTTTTCTGAGTAAGAACACATGGGATATTCCTCTCATGACGCCGAGAGTGGATGATCCTCTATTGACACTCAATAGCCCTCGTAAGGTCGACTACCACTCCCAATGACCAACTGTACTAGATCTGGGATAGTCAAACCTATAAGTCTGGTATCAAAGAGTGGAGCACTCATACAGGACATCCTTGGTGTCTCAAGTCTAAGGACCAGATATACCACTAGGACTACGGAATCGCTGTCTGACAATAAGGCATCATCAACCATCCAGCATTTCGTAAGCGGATCAATCTGTGAACTCATTCTCCAATGAGCACTTGTATTGTATCCCTAGTGTCCCTACACGAGCAGCTATGAGACCAGCTGCATCCATCATATGGACGGGTATACAGCACACCAGTCTGTCCGGTTATCACGATGTCCCTCTTGAGTAACCTATGATCGGGATTAGTTAGGATATTTGTTTAAAGGTGAATCGATCTCATTATCGTGATCTCAACACGATCCGATTCCCATTGCACAAATCCAAGGACATCACAATATATATATGCATATATGCAATAGTTATAAAGTGTATATGCCAAAATATAATAAGCAAAAAGATTCTGTATCAAGTTACACGTGCCATCACTCACGTGATTGGCTTGCTGGGCACCTATGACTAACAATCTCCCACTTGACCTAAAGCCAATCACCTATGTGTTTGATCCCCATCAGACCCCTGTGACGCTCAAAGACAATCTGAGACAACGACTTTGTCAATGGATCTACAATGTTATCTACGGATGGAACTCTTTCCACTACTACATCTCCTCGGGTTACGATCCCTCTGATAAGTTGGAACCTCCTCAGAACACTTCTGATGAGACCCGGGTTCCCTTATTTGAGTAATCGCCCCGTTGTTGTCGCACTATAAGGAGGTCGGCTTCTCGCTACCCGGCACGACTCCCAAATCTGTGATGAACTTCTTCACCAAGACTCCCTCCTTTGCTGCATCTGATGCAGCAATGTACTCTGCCTCTATGGTCGAGTCAGCAGTACTATCTTGCTTGGAACTCTTCCAACACACTGCTCCTCCATTCAAGGTGTACACATACCCAAAATTCGACTTGCTATTATCGACATCAGACTGAAAACTTGAGTCCATGTAGCCTTCGACCTTAAGGTTATTACCTCCATATACTAGTAAAAGATCCTTAGTCCTTCTCAAGTACTTAAGGATACACTTTACTGTTTTCTAGTGCTCCAAGCCTAGATCCGCCTGATACCTACTCGTGACACTTAGAGCATGCACTATATCAGGCCTAGTACATAGCATGGCATAAATGATAGACCCTATTGCTGAGGCATAAGGTATCATATCCATGTTCGCCCTTTCTTCTGGAGTCTTTGGGGACATACTCGTAGAAAACGATATCCCATGTCTCATCGGTATGAGACCTCTCTTGGAATTTTTCATGCCAAACCTTTTGACAATGGTTTCTATGTACTTGGACTGGGATAAGCCAAGCATCCTTTTGGATCTATCTCTATAGATTCGAATCCCCAAGATATAGGATGCTTCCCCTAAGTCCTTTATGGAGAAGTGTCTAGATAACCAAGCCTTTACTATGGATAACATTCTTATGTCATTCCCAATAATCATGATGTCATCCACATATAACACCAAAAAGGTGATAGCGCTCCCACTTACCTTCCTGTACACACAAGGCTCATCTTCGTTCTTAACGAAGTCATAAGATCTGATTGCCTCATCAAATCTTATGTTCCAACTTCGGGAAGCTTGCTTTAGTCCATAAATAGATCTAAGCAATCTACACACCTTATTTGGGCAGTTCTTGGACATGAATCCCTCAGGTTGCATCATATACACCTCCTCCTCGAGGTTCCCATTGAGGAATGCGGTTTTCACATCCATCTGCCTGATCTCATAATCATAGTGTGCTGCAATGGCCAATAGAATTATGATGGAATTTAGCATTGCTACGGGTGAGAAGGTTTCGTCGTAGTCAAAACCTTGCCTTTGACGATACCCTTTAGCCACTAGCCTTGCTTTATAGGTCTCTACCTTTCCATCTACTCTGATATTTTTCTTAAAGATCCACTTGCAACCGATGGGTACAATACCTTCGGGCGTATCAATTAGGTTCCAAACCTTGTTGGAGTACATAGAATCCATCTTAGAATTCATGGCTTCTTGCCACTTCCCGGAGTCTATACTCATAATAGCCTCCTCTATCACCAATTTATCATATATTTCGATGCAAGCTTTTGATATCTTAACATAATTCAAATTTAAGTATGGCACTCATAGCATCAATTCATATAGCATTAAATTCAAATATGACACTCATAATATCAATTCATATATTTCTCCCCTTTTGTCATCAACAAAAAGGATAATGATATAGGCAAATTTTAACTAGGTTTATGTTATTTTTCAACATTGAGTGATAGGATACCAATTATACAAACATCTTAAGAAAAACATGACATGGAGGTAACTTTCATTACTTCTTCCTCTTTATTTGTTATTATCTTTTTGCATGAAGGAGGAAAGCCATTTGTGAGCTTACTCAAATGAAGTTAAAATTGATAAGATATTAAAGCACGCTTCAGTTTTACAAGGATCAAGATATGTGTGTGAATCAAATCCTTGCACGTAAAACTATTTCTCAAAAGATATAAGAAGGAATCATCAAATCCATTTCTCGAAAGATATTTTTCACATGATAAGTCTATAAGAGATGCATTTGCTAGTTGATTCCATATGTCAAAAATCAATAATGTGAATCAAACTCGATATGACATATGTTTTTTAAGTCCGGAAGAAAATAATGTATCGAGAAAATCCGATTGTTAGGATCAAGAAGATCCGAAAATGAAATTTAACACTTTCATGCATTCGGACAAGGTTTTGCTACAGATTTTCAAATTCAATCATGAAGATAAAACATGCTTATTATCATGGAAATTTTTGTATCCAAAACACATAATTCCAACATGTAATTAAGGCATGTAATTATGTAAAATCATCATGGTAATTAAGTGATTTGATCATTAAATCAAAAAAGTCCGAAAAATAATCTTAACAAGTTCATGCATTCGGACATATTAACATTCCTAATTCTCTTCTAATGAAATCAAATTGTTCTTCACTTAGAGGTTTTGTAAAAATATCAGCTAGTTGATGCTTAGTATTAATGAACGCTATGATTACATCATGATTAGTAACATGATCTCGTATAAAGTGATGTCTAATATCAATATGTTTTATTCTTGAGTGTTGAATGGGATTCTTTGTTAAACATATTGCACTTGTGTTATCACATTTAATGAGAATATTTTTAAGATGGACTTTATAATCTTCTAAGGTGTTTTTCATCCACACAACTTGTGCACAGCATGCACTAGCTGCAATATACTCAGCTTCGGTTGTTGATAGTGCAACCGAGTTTTGTTTCTTAGATGACCAGAAAACAAGTGAATGTCCCAAAAATTGACATATTCCTGATGTGCTTTTTCTATCTAGTCTACACCCAGCAAAATCCGCATCCGCATAAGCAATTAACTCAAAATTCTCGGATTTTGGATACCATAATCCTAGATTTATGGTACCTTTAAAATATTTAAGTATTCTTTTAACTGCTTTGAGATGAGATATCTTAGGGTTCAATTGAGACCTACCACAAAGTCCTACACTGAACATAATATTTGGTCTAGTTGTAGTGAGTTAAAGTAAACTTCCTATCATACCCCTATAAGTTTTTTGATCGAAGCTTTCTCCACTTTCATCAATTTCTAATTTAGTGGAGGTGCTCATAGGAGTGTTTAGCTTTTGAGCCATCCATATTAAATATTTTCAGCAGATCTAAAGCATATTTAGTTTAACTAATAAAGATGTCATTGCTTAGTCGCTTAATTTGTAAGCCTAAGAAAAAGGTTAATTCTCCCATCAAACTCATTTAAAATTCGAGACTCATGGTTTTAGCAAAAGATTCACAAAGAGATTCATTCGTAGAACCGAAGATAATATAATCAACATAAATATGAACAATAAGAAAATTATTTTTAAAATTCTTGATAAACAATGTAGCATCGACCTTGCTTTTTGTGAAATTATTTTCAATAAGAAAAGTATTAAGTCTCTCGTACCAAGTCCTTGGGGCTTGTTTTAAACTATAGAGAGCTTTAGTTAATTTAAATACATGATTAGGGAGGCTATTATTTTCAAATCCGGGAGGTTGTTCAACATAAACTTCTTCAGAAATAAAGACATTAAGAAAAGCGCTTTTAACATTCATTTAAAATAACTTAAAATTATTATTACTAGCATAGGCAAGGAGCATCCTTATGGCTTCTAATCTAGCCATAGGAGCGAAGGTTTCTTCATAATCGATACCTTCTTCTTGGTTGAAACCTTTGGCCACTAATCTAGCCTTGTTTCTAACCACGATACCATATTCATCTTGCTTGTTTCTAAAGACCTATTTAGTACCAATAACTAAATGGTCATTTGGCCTAGGAACAAGCTTCCACACCTTATTTCTCTCAAATTGATTTAACTCATCTTACATTGCGATAATCCATGAATCATCTCTCATGGCTTTGTCAATATATTTAGGTTCAATTTGGGAGAGAAAAGTGGCGTTGGCACAAAAATTTTTAAGAGAAGAACGTGTTAGAACCCCCTTAGATGTGTCTCCTAGGATTAGCTCCTTAGGATGAGCATCTACATACTTCTAATCCTTAGGTAAGGATGTTTCGGAAGTGGATGCATCCAAGTTGCTAGTTGGATAAGGGGTTTCATTTAAATTCAAAGAATCGAAATTAACATCATCATCAAAATCATTTTTCTTGATTTTGGAAATCTTATTAAAAGCAACATGAATGGATTCTTCTATAATTAAAGTTCTTTTATTGAAGATACGAAAAACTTTAGAAACCGAAGAATAACCAAGAAAAATTCCTTCATCGGATTTAGCATCAAATTTTCCTAAGGCATCTTTTTCATTCAAGATAAAACACTTACACCCAAAAACTTTAAAATATGAAACATTGGGTTTTTTATTGTTCCACAACTCATAGGGAGTTTTGGTGAGTAAGGGTCTTACTAGAACTCTATTCAAAATATAGCATGCAGTGTTTACGGCTTCAGCCCAAAAATATTTGGGTAGGCTATGTTCATTCAACATGGTTCTTACCATTTCTTGTAAATTTCTATTATTTCTTTCTACTACTCCATTTTGTTGAGGATTTCTTGGAGTAGAGAAGTTGTGGTTATATCCATTAGATTCACAAAATTCTTAGAAATCACGATTTTGAAATTCACTATTATGATCACTTCGAATTGATGAAATCATAAAACCCTTTTTATTTTGAACAAGTTTATAAAACTTGGTGAAATATCTAAAGCATTCATTTTTGTGTTTCAAAAAATAAGTCAATGTGTATCTACTACAGTCATCTATAATGACAAAGGCGTATTTGCTATCTCCTAGGCTTGATGTAGAGATTGGTCCGAACTAGTCCATATGGATCAATTGTAAGAGCCTAGAGGTGCTTATTTGATTCTTAGATTTAAAACTACCCATAATCTGTTTTCCTAATTGACAAGCATCACACACATTATCTTTAATGAACTTGATATGAGGAATTCCTCGTACAAGTTCTTTAGATGATATTTGAGTGATTAGTTTCATGCTATCATGACCTAATCTCCTATGTCAAAGCCAAGCATCCTCATTCAAAACTGAGAAACACATTTCATTGGAAAGATCATTGATGTCAATGGTGTATACGTTATTCTGTTTTAATACAATCATAGATATATTTTTGTGTGGATTTTAATGATGCAAGCATTAGATTCGAATTTGACGATATATCCTTTATCACATAATTGACTAATGCTTAAGAGGTTATGTTTTAAACCATCAACTAACAAAACATCTTCAATAAAGAAGTTGGATTTATTACCTATAGTTCCTTTGCCAATG
This sequence comes from Musa acuminata AAA Group, assembly GCF_036884655.1. NCBI lineage: Eukaryota > Viridiplantae > Streptophyta > Magnoliopsida > Zingiberales > Musaceae > Musa > Musa acuminata. The sequence goes on along the minus strand of NC_088356.1, from coordinate 16,792,463 downwards.
ATTTTACCCTTGTTGTCTCCGAAGGTGACATAGCCTTCATTTATGCTAGTGAGCTTAGAGAATTAAGATGGATCTCCAATCATATGTCTTGAGCATCCACTATCAAGGTACCATCTCTTGCTCCTAGCTTGTGATGGTGTATGTCTCTATAAGAAAGGATAATTTTTAGGTACCCATTTACTTTTGGGTGCCTCAAAAACTGATCTACATTGTTTATTATGTTGCATAAAGTTTATTATGGTTCCTTTAGGAACCCAAGTCAGTTTGTTCAGGCTAATTTTCTTGAATGGACAATAATACGTTTTATGTCCATGTTTGCAACAAAAGTTGCATTTGCTTTGGTGCTGAACATGTAAGATAGGGCCTTTTATGAAGGTGGTTGAATTTTGGTGCGGACTTCTCACAAATCCGATTCCACTTCTTTTGGGAACGTGACCCTTATTTGCAAAGATCATGTTCAAAGACTTGCTACCAACCTCGAATTTCTTCACGGTATCCTTAAGTAGCAAGTTCTCTTTTTGGAGAGTTTCTATATCATGGCATTTTATAAATGGAGCTAAACTATAATGATATTTAGTTTTTAATTTATCAAAATTACTAATAAGACTATCATGCTCCTTTTTTAACAATTTATATTTTCTACTAATTGTTTTGCATTCATCAAATAAGTCATGGAAGGCATTTAATAATTCATCAAATGATAAATCTGCATTAGTTAAATTTGTTACCTCCTCTCCGATGGACATTAGGGCATAATGAGCAACTCGCTCGATGTTGGACTCCTCTTCTTCGGATGCACTTGAGTCATCCCACGTTGCTTTGAGCGCCTTCTTCTTTGATGTTCTCTTCTTGGCTTGGAGATAATCACTTTTGTAGTGTCCCGGCTTTTTGCACTCGTAGCAAATAACATGGTCCTTTTTGGGTTTAAATTTATATTTTGTGTCATTTTTAAACTTGTTTCTCTTAATAAACTTTTTGAATTTCCTTGTTAAAATTGCCAAGTCATCGTCACAATCCTCATCACTTGAGTTTTCTCTCAAGTGGTCATCTAAAGTTCTAAGTGTCATATCCTTCCTGTTCTTTGGAAGGATGTCTTCTTGCTCTTCATGAGCCTTGCAAGTCATTTCATAGGTCATTAATGACCCGATTAGTTCTTCAAGAGGGAAGTTGTTTAAATCTTTAGCCTCTTGAATAGCAGTGACTTTAGGGTCCCAACTCTTAGGAAGGGATCTTAGAATCTTATTTACAAGCTCAAAATCCAAAAAACTTTTGCCGAGTCCTTTTAGACCATTGACGACATCCGTGAAATGGGTGTACATGTCACCAATAGTCTCGCTCAGTTTCATTCGGAAAAGTTCAAAAGAATGTATCAAAAGATTGATTTTTGACTCTTTCACTCTACTTGTGCCTTCATGAGTCACTTCGAGTGTATGCCAAATATCAAACGCGGTTTCATAAATCAAAACACGATTGAACTCATTTTTATCAAGCGCACAAAATAAGGCATTCATAGCCTTTGCATTTAGAGAGAAAGTATTCTTCTCCAATTCATTCCAATCTATCATTGGAAGAGAAGACTTCGAAAATCTATTTTCGACAAGATTCCAAAGTTCAAAATCCATTGAAATAAGGAAGATCCTCATTCGGGTCTTCCAATAGGTGTAGTCCATCCCATTGAACATGGGTGAACGTGTAATAGAATGACCCTCTTGGTTTTCGACGTATGCCATCTCTCTTGGGTTTTAATCCATTTGAGAGTTAACCCCGCTCTGATACCAATTGTTAGGATCAAGAGCACTAAGAGAGGGGGGTGAATTAATGCAGCGGAAAACTTTCGACGATTTAAAACGATGTTCGTACGATAAAAATGATTTTGGTAAGAAAGCCGATTCGGAAATTGCTTTAACTTAGATTATGCGAAGTGCAGTTAAAGTAAAGCTATGGAGACAGTTTGCAGTTAAGATAGAGAACAAAAAGTAAATGCACACTGAGATTTAGAGTGGTTCAGTCAATCTTAACCTACATCCACTTTTGGCTTCCTCCTCCGATGAGGTCACCGTCGTCCACTAGAGGTCTTCCTTCAATAGGCGAAAGCCAACAACCCTTTTTCAATTTCACTCCTTTTGACGGGCTTAGAAGACAACCCTTACAGAATTTTCTCTCCTCTCATGAAAGATCAAAACTTAGAAGAAAAGAGGGAGGAGAACTTCTAGCCTTTACAACACTTTTGAGCTCTAAAAATCATAGAGTAAGATTGGATTTTCGGTGCCCTTTCATGTAAGAAAGGATGGGGTTTATATAGGCCCCAAACTGGTTTGAATTTGGAGCTCAAAAATGTCATCTCCCAGATTTTCGGGGTCCTAGTGGTACTACCGCCAGACTAGGCGGTACGACCGCCTGACAGAGCTCGGAGACCGAGCTCTGGCGGTGCCACCGCCTGGCAGGAATTCTAGGTCCGAATGGGCTGATCCATTCAGCCTAATTTGGATTTATCAAGGGCCCAATTGCCCCCAGATTAAGTTAATGGGATCACCTCTCATTCCTAACTTAATCTACATGCTAACTATGATATTTCTTAAGACATTTGCTGCAACTTACTCCGGTGCATCAATCGCTTCTTTCGGCGAGCTTCCAACGAACTTCCTGCAAACATCCAATGAACCCTCGGTGATGCTCTGGCAGACTTCCGGCAAACTCTTGGACTTGCGACGATCCACTTGGCGAGTTCCTGGACTTCTCGGATTTGTTCCCGTAGAACCTCCGACGACCGTCCGGACTTCCGTCGAACTCCGGAACCCCCAATGTGATCATGGTCTTGACTCTGGTGCAACTCCTGCTGCATGTCTTACTTCCATCATAGTTAATCCTGCACACTTATCTCAACATATGGATTAGATAACAAATGACAATTGACTTCATCATCAAAGTCCAAGATTCAACACTTCTAGTGATCTTCCGGTGAACTTCCATGATCACTTGGCAATGTTTTGGCGGACTCCCGATAAGCTCCTGGACTTCACAATGATCTTCTTGGCAAGTTCCGATGAGCTTCTTTGGCAAGCTCTAGGACTTCTCGGTCAATTCCAACAGAACTTCCAACTAACATCCGAACCTTCGATAAACTCTCAAACTCCTGACAAAATCATGTTCTTGACTCTGAGACTTTATTTTGCTATATGCCTTGCTATCATAGTTAATCCTGCATACATAAAATTCAACTTTAATCTAGACAATTATTACAAAGCTTGAATCATGTTATCTGACATGTCATTGGTTCATCGATGCTTCGTCCGATTCTTTGGCGCATCGTCCTCTCTTGCGGTTTATTACCCAATCGGCTAGTTGACCTCTACAACTCCGACATCCTTAGTGCAATATCCACTCTTCTTAGCCCGATGCCCAAATTCATAGACCGAAGCCTTCTGCCGATACGTCAACCGATCCTCCGGCCCGACATCCAATCTTCTGACATGTTTGCTCTACGGCCCAACATGATTCTTCCCACTTTAATTGTCTCTCCCTGATCGAAGCTACCTATGTCACTCAAAACGCATATCAAATTATAAATACTATCAATTGGTTTCATCATCAAAATCCGAGATTCAACAGATCCATCCCAAAGTTCTTCCCTCTTCTTGCGTTCATAGCAAGTAGTTGCGTTCTTTTTATTCTTTAATTTTTGTTTCATGAACATTTTAAATTTCATAGTGATGAGTTCAAGTTCGCTATCATTTGAGCTTATGCTCGAGTTGTCTTCAATTATTCTTAGTCTGAAATCCTTCCTGTTCTTTGGAAGGTGGTTCTCAAGTTCTTCATATGCATTGCACGTCATTTCATAGGTCATTAGAGACCTGATAAGTTCTTCGATCAAAAAAGTAATCAAAATTTTTTATTCTTGAATAGCCATTATTTTTTAATCTCAATTCATAGAAAGTGATCATGAAATCTTGTTAACGAGCTCAAAATTAGAAAAGCATTTACTTAAACCATTGACGACATCCGTAAAACGGGTGTACATGTCAACAACGGTTTCACTCGGTTTCATTCGAAAAAGTTCAAAATCATGTATTAAAAGATTTATTTTAGAATCTTTTACTCTATTAGTGCCTTTATGTGTGATTTCGAGAGTGTGCCATATATCAAAAGCTATTTCGCAAGTAGAAACCCGATTTAACTCATTTTTGTCTAAGGCACAAAATAGATCGTTCATAGCTCTAGCATTTAAAGAAAATGTCTTCTTCTCTAAATTATTCCAATGGTTCATTGGAAGAGAAGACCTTCGAAAATCATTTTCAACAATGTTCTATGAGTTCAAATCCAAAGAAAGCAAGAAAACTCTCATTCGAGTTTTCCAATATGAGTAGTCCATCCCATTGAAAAAGGGAGGACGAAAGAGAGAGTGACCCTCTTGAAAACCGAAAAGAGTCATTTCTCTTGGGTGTTAAACTAAATGAGAAATACAAGGCTCTGATACCAACTGTTAGGAACGAGTCAGCACTAAGAGGGGGGGGTAAATTAGTGTAGCGGTAAAATCACGTCAGTTCTAAAAATTTCTTTCGTTTCGACGATAAAACCGATTTCGGAAACTTGCTCAACTTGAAAGCATATTCGTAAATGTATTGAAAGCAGTAAGCAAGTAAGGAGGTTTGCAATAAGATAAATTGCACAAAAGAAAATGCAAACCGGATTTTTATAGGGGTTCAGTCGTCGTGACCTACATCCACTCTATCGATTCCTCTTCCATCGAGGCCACCGGCATCCACTATCGATCTTCCTTTAATAGGCGAAGATCAACCTCCTTCATATACCCCTCTTCTCCTTTTCACAAGTTTAAGAGACAACATTTACAAGCACTCACTCCTCTCTTAAACTATTCTAACACTTAGACTAGAAGAGGAGGATTCTCACAAGAGATTACAACAGCGTTTTTCCCTTTTTAAATTCTATGTGCTTGTGTAAGTTAACCAAGGATGAGTGAGGTATTTATAGGCTTCAAGTTAATTCAAACTCGGAACCTAAAAAGGTCTCATCCCAGGTTTCCTGGGTACTAGCAGTACCACCACCATTCCTCGACGGGACTAACGCCGCAGGATCTAACTCTAGGCGGTACCACCATCGAATAGGGGCAGTACCACCGCTAGCAACATTAATGCCGGTGGTACCACCGACCAGATTTCCTAGGGTGTTGTTGCCCAGGCGGTGCCACCACCGGCCAAGGTTTCAACACCCTGGTTAGGCCTTGAATCTGGCCCAAACCAATCCAAGTTCAGGCCTAGTTGGCCCCTAACAGAGTTGATTGGATTGCCTCCCAATCCCAACTCCAATTATGTGCTAACTACGATTCCTAAGACATAATCTAAGCAAGATAAGTCTGGTTTCTTCCGGCGAGCTTCCAGCGATCTTCTGGCAAACTTCCGACGATCTCTCAGTAATATTCCGACGGTCTCCTAGCAAGCTCCTAGACTTCACGACAATCTTCTTGGCGAGTTCCGATGAGCTTCTTTGGCAAGCTCCTGGACTTCTCGGTTGGTTCCAACAGAACTTCCGACGAACGTCCGGACTTCCGATGAACTCTCAAACTCCCAACGAAATCATGTTCTTGACTCCGGGACTTCATTTTGCTTTATGCCTTGTTATTGTAGTTAATCTTGCACACACAAAAACATACTTCAATCTAGACAATTATTACTAAGTATGAATCATGTTGTCCGGCATGTCATTGGTCCATCGACGCTTCTTTTGATTCTTCGGTGTATCGTCTGATCTTGCGACCTATTACCCAATCGGCCAGTTGATCTCTACAACTCCAATATCCTTGGTGCAATATATGCTCTTCTTGGCCCGATGCCCGAATCCATGGCCCGAAGTCTTCTATCGATATGTCGACCGATCCTCCGGTCCGACATCCAATCTTCTGACAAGTTTCCTTCCGACCCAACATAATTCCTCCCACTTTAATTGTCTCTCCCTGATTAACGCATCCTGCATCACTCAAAATGTAGATCAAATCATAAACAGTATCAATTGGTTTCATCATCCAAATTCGAGATTCAACAAATAGTAGCAGTTGTTGAATCTCAGATTTTGATGATGAAACTAATTGATACTGTTTATGATTTGATTTGCATTTTGAGTGATGTAGGAAACTTGGATTAGAGAGAAACAATTAAAGCATGAAGAATCACATTGGGCTGGAGTGAACATGTCAAAAGATTGGACATCGGGCTGGAGGATCGGTCGACGTGTTGGCAGAAGGCTTCGTGCCATGAATTCGGGCATTGGGCTGAAGGATCGGGCATTACGCCAAGGAGATCAGAAGTTGTAGGAGTCAACATGCTGATTGGTCAATACACTAAATGAGAGGACGATGCGTCGAAGGACCGGACAAGTGCCGGATGAACCAATGACATGTCGAACAAAGGATTCATGCTTTGTCTAAGATCAAAGTAGTTTAGGGGACTAATTGAGTTAGCTTTTGGTGTAATAATGCTAACTCAATTAGGGACCAATTGGGCCTTAATTGGGACTGATTTGGGCTCATTGGGAGGCCCATTCAGTGACCCAAAAGTTGGGTCAGTCGGTGGCACCGCCAGAACAGGCGGTAGAACCACTTGTAAGTTGGAAAACTCAAAAAACTCAGTCTCTGAGGCTGTCAGACAGTGGTACTGCCAGACTAGGTGGTGGTACCACCCAGTGATAGTGTGTCAGGTAGTGGTACATCCAGACTGGGTAGTGGTACCACCCAGTGTCAGGCTGTAGGCGGTGGTACCACCCGTACCCTAAAATCTTGGGGATTTAAATTTTGGCTCCAAGTTTTGAAGCTATTTGGGGTCTATAAATACCCCAACTATTCTTGCATGGTGTAGCAAGAAAGGTGAACAAAAACTCTATGTTTCTAAAGTTGAAAACCCTTGTAAAGTGTAGAGTCCCTCCTCCTAAAGTTTAGAGACCATTATTAGGGAGAGTGTGAGGGAAGCTTTGTAAAAAGGGGTTGTAAAGGTTCTCTCCTTAACGTATCAAAAGGAGAATGGAGTTGTAAGGGTAGTTGATCTTCGCCCATTGAAGAAAGATCATTAGTGAATATCGGTGGCCTCGACAAAGGAGGAATCGGTGGAGTGGATGTATGTTACGACGACCGAACCACTATAAAATGGTTTACATTTCTATTTGTGCAATTTACCTTTACTTCAAACTGAATCTTTAATTGCCTACTACTTTCAATACATATACGAATGAGATTTCAAGTTACCTTTCTTATTCGGTTTTCAACAAACGAAGAGATTTTTTGAAATTAACGATTTTATCCGTGGCACTAATTCACCCTCTCTCTTAGTGCCGACTCATTCCTTATAGTTGGTATCAGATCCATGTTATTTTTTCATTTGGTTTAACACCCAAAAGAAATGGCTCTTTTAGGCTTTCAAGAGGGTCACTCTCTCATACGTTCAATGGGACGGACTACACATATTGGAAAACTCAAATGAGAGTTTTCTTACTTTCTTTGGATTTAAATTTATGGAATATCATTGAAAACAAATTGCAAAGGTCTTCTCTTTCAATGAACGATTGGAATGATTTGGAGAAGGAGACTTTTTCTTTGAATGCTACAGCTATGAATGCTCTATTTTGCGCTTTAGACAAAAATGAATTCAATCGGGTTTCTACTTTCAAAATAGCTTTTGATATTTGGCACAAACTCGAAATCACATATGAAGGCACTAGTAAAATAAAATATTCAAAGATTAATTTTTTAATGCTTGATTTCGAGTTGTTTCGAATGAAGCCGAGCGAAACTATTATTGACATGTACACGCGCTTTACGGATGTCGTCAATAGTTTAAAAGCTCTTAGTAAATATTTTTTCAAATATTAAACTTGTTAACAAGATACTAAGATCCCTTCCAAAGAGTTGGGATCCGAAAGTAACTCCAATACAAAAGGCAAAAGATCTCAATAATTTTCCACTTGAAGATGTTTTTTGGTTCATTGATGATATATGAAATGACACTGAATCCACATGTTGAACATGATGAACAAAATGAACATGAGAATAACCTTCCAAAGAACATGAAAGATTTGACACTTCGAACAAAACAAGACCACTCGAGCGAAAGCTCAAGTGATGATGACCTTGAACTCCTCATAATAAAGCTTAAAAAATTCTTAAAACAAGAATCTAAAAATAAAAATGAACTTAAAAAGAAGAAGTTTACTATGATATTTCCTAAGACATTTACTGCAACTTGCTCCAGTGCGTCAATCGCTTCTTCCGGCGAGCGTCCGGTGAACTTTCGTCGATCATCCGATGAACCCTCGGTGATGCTCCTGCGGACTTCCGGAAAACTCCTGGACTTGCGACGATCCACTTAGCGAGTTCCGACGAGCTTCTTTGGCAAGCTCATGGACTTCTTGGATTTGTTCCCGCAGAACCTCCGACGACTGTCCGAACTTCCGTCGAACTCTCGAACTCCCAACGTGATCATTGTCTTGACTCCGGCGCAACTCCTGCTACATATCTTACTTTCATCGTAGTTAATCCTGCACACTTATCTCAACATATAGATTAGATAACAAATGACAATTGACTTCATCATCAAAATCCGAGATTCAACAATCTCCCCCTTTTTGATGATAACAATCAATTGATAATGGAGTTAACCTTAACTCCCCCTGTCTATATGTCATACTTGAGATAAGCCATTCTTGAATTCAAACCCTTTGAATTCAAGAGACATATTGATAAGTTAAAATCATTTAAACTTATCAATACTCCCATTATGATTCCCATCATGATGTATCTCTCTAAAGATGATGTCAAGGCTTGACATTCATTTTCAAATTTTACATAACAAGTTTGAATGATGGTAATTGTAGCAATTCATCATATTGTAAGATATCAACATGTAAAACTGCGAAGTAAGATTTTGATATCATTACATGATACAAACAAGGCATAATACAAATTATAGCAATCATAGCATCAATTCATATATCTCTTGGTGATGCAAGCATGGCATTAATACTCATATATTTCTCCCCCTTTGTCATCAACAAAAAGCATGGTAATTGTGATAGCAGGAGAACAATAAGCGAATTTTGAGCATAAGTGTGATAGTTGTTCATGCCTTTACATGTTATTTTCCAAGCATATAAAGGAAAGCATGATACATAGATTGCTTTGAATACTTCTTCCTTTTTATTTGTTATAATCTTTTTGCATGAAGGAGGAAGGCTATTTGTGAAGTTAAAATCGATGAGAGATTAAATCATGCTTCATTTTTACAAGGATCAAGATATGTATGTGAAACAAATCTTTGCAAGTAAAAACACTATCATCCATATTTCAAGATGGAATTTATAAGCAAGAATCATTTCATCAAATCAATTTCAGAAAAATATTTTTCATAAGTGTATGAGAAAATCCGATTATTAGGATACCAATTGTTGAAGGAATCCAAAAATGAAATTAACACTTTCATGCATTCGGACAAGACTATGTTGTACAATCATGAAGACAAAACATACTTATTGTTATGGAAATTTTTGTATTCAACACATAATTTCCAACATGTTATTTAGGCATGTAATGGCAATCAAGTGATTTGATCATTCAATAAAGTCCGAAAGATAATTTTAACTGTTTATGTATTCGGACACATCAACATTCCTAATTCTCTTCTTATGAAATCAAATTGTTCTTCACTTAGAGGTTTTGTAAAAATATCAGCTAGTTGATGTTTAATCTTATGGCAATATAATAACATGACGTATCAACTGCATTGGTATATCATTTTCACAAATCATGGAAACCAAGACACAAGGTTTTCAAAAACATTTAGTTTCGATGTAAAATCCGACAGTGAGTAACGAGATTAAACAATGAGTGATGTTTGTAACTCTGCTCACAAATAAATACATCAGGTAACCATATCAAAGATCAAGGTACAAGGCATTGTGATCATAGTGAGTAACATAAAGAGTTTACAATACACATATAAGCTCATTCAGGAGGTGGAAAATTAAAATGCCTAAATAAAGAGTCAAATTGTCGATGAATTTGCTGCAGCTCAGATAGGATTTGATCTTGTCGATGTTCAAGCTGTTCTTGTCTTTGTTCAAATCGGTCCATCCGAATCCCAATATCTTCGACAGATGATGCAGGAGCTTGCTCAAATGAATGTGTTTCCTCAAAGGGACAGATCGGAGGAGATTGAGAACCCCTAAAGACTGGTGTTTCCGGTTCTGGTTCAGGTTGAGGGGGATCGGTTCTTCTAGGCATTCTAACCTAGTTATCATTTCTATAAACACATCTTAATCGGTGAAGTAGATTTTTGTTTATTATGCTAAACCTATCTACTTTTATTACTTCTTCTTCCGGTGGTATTAGAATATTGTAGGCTTTCAGTATTCTAGTGATTATACCACCATATGGAAGCATCATGTCTTTCTTAGATAGTTCTAATATGTTTTGTTGGATAAGATAACCAAGACAGATGTCATGTCCTTTCATGATCCAATACATAGTTCCTAATTCTAATTGGCTTACTTCATCATGATGGTATTGTTTAGGGAGAATGATGCTAGTTAGGATATGATGAAGTACCTTAGTGTTTAGTGGCAGTAGATGTTCACAACTTTTAGGAACAAATGCTAAGTTGGGATTGGCGAAAATTGTTCCTAATGCTTCAACATATGTTGTCCCAATAGTTTCATCATCCCATGATCCTCTAAAGTAAAGTCCTCTATTTTTTATGGGAATGCCTATCATGTCGCAAATGAATTTATCCGTAATGGAGATGTGTTGTCCTAAGAGATAGGTAGACATTCTTTCTTCTTCATCTACTTGTATATTGTTGTAAAACAATCTAACAAGTCTTGGATAGATGGGTTCACTAATTTGTAAAATAGGGAGAAGATCTAAGTTTGCAAACCATTGGATTGTCTCTAAGTCTCTTAGTTCATTTAAATCTACATGTTTTCCCTTATTGACATTCCTAAGTTCGAAAGAGGAAAACTTTTCAGCATGATATTTTGAATCAAAAAGGGTAAGATCAAAATCTTCCACTAATCTCCTCTTTCCTTTGTCCCTTGAGGATCTTCTAGACCCCATAACTACTGCTATTTAAGAGGATAGTAATGAGCAAGAGTAAATGAATCAAAAACAGAATTTAAGGGGTTCTTAGATAATACCTTAGTGAGATCTTCAATAGAAGGAGAGATTGTTGATCTTTTGCTTCAAAATGAGGAGTATTTGGGATGCTATGAGGGGTGAAATGGAGGTGGCGAAGCTTTGGAAGAGTAAAGAGGGGAAGAGAGTGAGTTGGGGTCGGTTCCACCGTCGGCCCTAGCTCGGGTTGAAAAGAGGCAGAGTTGCGGGCGGTTGCACCACTAGCTGGGGCGGTGCAACCGCTTACAACACGTGACAGCCGGAGGTGCTACCTCCAGCTGGGGCGGTGCCACCGCCTGCAGGCGGTGAGCACTTGTTCTGACTGCAGTGTAATCTGATTTGAATGTTTTTGTCTTGAGAAGAATTTTCATTCAGAGCAATCAACTTTACTTACGTAATTACGTAAGAATTTTTTATTGTAAGATAAGAAATTTTGCATGATCAAGATAGATCTTGTGACGTGCATACTCTAAATGTCGTTTACATGTTTGTGACAGATTGTTCAGGTTGGTAAGCCTTGCAAGTTCATGACAAACTTAGTAAGTTCATGATATAGTTGGATTTGAAAGTAACGAACGGATGAAATCAATGAGTTTGAAAATCTAGAGGATATGTGAAGTGAGAATCATGGGTTTCCAATTCTGAGAGATCAAATAGGATTGTATCTATATCATATTTGTAATTTTAACCTTCTAATCCTCTTCTGTTATTTAGGCTAGAGAGCATCACGAGTTCTTTTTGGATCTCGGGTCATGAATATCGAGAATCCAAAGAGTAGGATATTATTTCTTGCTCCCAGCTTAAGATGTTTTATGTCTTTACAAGAAAGGATGATCTTTAGGTACCCATTTGCTTTTGGGTGCCTCAAAAATAGATCTACATTGTTTATCATGTTGCATAGAATTTATCATGGTTCCTTTAGGAACCCAAATTAATTTGTTTGGACTAATTTTCTTGAATGGATAATAATGCGTTTTGCGTCCAAGTTTGCAACAAAAGTTACATTTGCTTTGGTGTCGAACATGTAAGATGGGGCCTTATATGAAGGTGGTTGGATTTTGGTGAGGACTTCTCACAAATCTGATTCCACTTCTTTTGGGAACGTGACCCTTGTTTGCAAGGATCATGTTCAAGGACTTGCTACCAACCTCGAATTTCTTCAAGGTGTCCTTAAGTAGCAAGTTTTCCTTTTGGAGAGTTTCTAGATCATGACATTTTATGCATGAACCTAAACTATCATGATATTCAGTCTTTAACTTATCGAAATTACAAGTAAGACTATCATGCTCCTTTTTTAGCAATTTATATTTTCTACTAATAATCTTGCATTCATCAAATAAGTCATGGAAGGCATTTAATAATTCATCAAATGATAAATCTGCATCTATTAAATTTGTTACCTCCTCTCCGATGGCCATTAAGGCGTAATGAGCAACTTGCTCGGTGTTGGACTCTTCTTCTTCGGACGTGCTCGAGTCATCCCATGTTGCTTTGAGCGCCTTCTTCTTTGATGTTCTCTTTTTGACTTGGGGACAATCACTCTTGTAGTGTCCCAGCTTTTTGCACTCATAGCAAATAACTTGGTCCTTCTTGGGTTCAAGTTTATTTTTTGTGTCATTCTTAAACTTGTTTCTTTTAATGAATTTTTTAAATTTTCTTGTTAGAAGTGCCAAAACATCGTCACAGTCCTCATCACTTGAGTTTTCTCTCAAGTGGTCTTCTGAAGTTCTAAGTGCCATATCATTCCTGTTCTTTGGAAGGATGTCTTCTTGCTCTTCATGAGCTTTGCAAGTCATCTCGTAGGTCATTAATGACCTGATTAGTTCTTCAAGAGGGAAGTTGTTTAGATCTTTCGCCTCTTGAATAACAGTGACTTTAGGATCCCAACTCTTAGGAAGGGATCTTAGAATCTTATTTACGAGCTCAAAATCCGAAAAACTTTTTCCGAATCCTTTTAGACCGTTGACGACATCCGTGAAACGGGTAAACATGTCGCCAATAGTCTCACTCGGTTTCATCCAGAAAAGTTCGAAAGAATGTAACAAAAGATTGATTTTTGACTCTTTCACTCTACTTGTGCCTTCGTGAGTCACTTCGAGTGTGTGCCAAATATCAAATGCGGTTTCACAACGGAAATACGGTTGAACTCGTTTTTGTCAAGCGCACAAAATAAGGCATTCATAGCCTTTGCATTAAGAGTGAAAGCCTTCTTCTCCAATTCATTCCAATCGATCATTGGAAAAGAAGACTTCGAAAATCCATTTTCGATAAGATTCCAAAGTTCAAAATCCATAGAAATAAGAAAGATCCTCATTCGGGTCTTCCAATAGGTATAGTCTGTCCCATTGAATATGGGTGGACGTGTAATAGAATGGCCCTCTTGGTTTCCGGCGTATGCCATCTCTCTTGGGTTTTAATCCGTTTGAGAGTTAACCCCGCTCTGATACCAATTGTTACGATCAAGAGCACTAAGAGGGGGGGGGGGGGGGGGGGGGGTGAATTAGTGCAGCGGAAAACCTTCTACGAAAAATAAAAACTGCGTTCGTTTGTTAAAAGTGATTTTGGTAAGAAAGTCGATTCGTAAATCACTTTAACTTTTGTTTAAGCGAGATGCAGCAAAGATATAAATGCAGTTTATAGTTATGATTCTAATTAGATAGTTGGCGCAAACTGAAATATGATATTCGTACGAAAAAATGGATTTACGTCTAAATGCTGATTCATAAATTACTTGATTAAGCGAGATGCAGTTTAAGCAAGGAAATAAAGGAAATTTGCAGTTATGATAGAAATCAAAACGTAAACGCAAACAGAAATATGATGATCGTACGATGAAACTGTTTTACGTCTAAACGCCGATTCGGAAAGTGCAAAGCTTGAAACCCGATCGTTTATGTACAGAAAGCGGTAAGCTTTAGAGGAGGTTTGCAGTAAAGATAATATGCTAAAAGTAAATGCAAACCGAGATTTAGAGTGGTTCGGTCAATCTTGACCTACTCCACTTTTGGCTTCCTCCACCGACGAGGTCACCGACGTCAACTAGAGGCCTTCCTTCAATAGGCGAAGGCCAACCACCCTTTTACAATTTCACTCCTTTTGACGGGCTTAAGAGACAACCCTTACAGAATTTTCTCTCCTCTCTTTAAAGCTCAGAACTTGGAAGAAAAGAGGGAGAAGAACTTTTGGCCTTTGCAACAATTTTGAACTCTAAAAATCACAGAACAAGATCAGGATTTCGGTGTATATTCAGTGCCCTTTCAGTGCTGAATGGGTGGGGTATTTATAGGCCCCAACCCAGTTTGAATTTGGAGCTCAAAATTATCAATTCCCGAAATTCCGGGATCTGGCGAGCTTCCGGCGAACTTCCGTCGATCATCCGATGAACCCTCGGTGATGCTCCTGCGGACTTCCGGAAAACTCCTGGACTTGCGACGATCCACTTGGCGAATTCCGACGAGCTTCTTTGGCAAGCTCATGGACTTCTCAGATTTGTTCCCGCAGAACCTCCGACGACTGTCCGAACTTCCGTCGAACTCTCAAACTCCCAACGTGATCATTGTCTTGACTCCGGCGTAACTCCTGCTGCATATCTTACTTTCATCGTAGTTAATCTTGCACACTTATCTCAACATATAGATTAGATAACAAATGACAATTGACTTCATCATCAAAATCCGAGATTCAACATTGATAACTCCTAGCAATAAGATTCATTTAAAAAGAAAAATATATTAATACAACAAACAAAATGTTTTTGATTGAAAATACCTTATGTTCAATGAAATCATTATTGATTTTTTAATGACATAATAATGTAAGACGTAATAAAAATGTTAAAAGATTTTGTATCATTCTTGATGATTTTATATTATCCATGAGGATTTGAAGTAATGATGATTTTTGGGTAATTTATGGTTTATTGATCTTGATGATTTCTATGATGAGATTTGCTCTTTCGATTTTAAACTATGATGTATCGTTTTCATATGAAAAACTGGAGAATACTTTTATGAAATCAATCACTTCAAATGAAACACATAAAAAGAAAAATGTATTATCATTGAAATCATAATGATAAATCAAATTGCTTGTTTAACGAAGTCTTATGTTTAATGTGTTATATTTTTGGTCATTTTGATAATAAAATTTATTTTTTGATTTTAATCAATGATGCATAATGATCATGCTTAATGAGTTTATCTTTCAAAATTATGCATGATGATTCTTGTGATTTATGGATCTTTATCGTAATGAAAGTTCTTTTTTGTTTTAAATGTTGATACTTGTTTTTATTTGGAATAAAAATTTGAGCATGTTTGATTTCATTTGAAGAGAATTAGGCATGTTAAATCTTCCAAATATATGGATTACTTTTTTGGATTTCTCGGTTCTTCATAACTTGAATTTTATTTTTAAATCAAGATCACCTTTCTATTTACAAGAAAAGGGATTTGATTTATGAAGTTTTATTCATAGATTTTTTATCTTTCATTTAATGATCATTTCCCATGAATTTTTCCTCACTCATCTCACGAAAGAAGAATTTTTATTCATGAACTTTTAGTATGTGGTGATCATTTGCAAGAATAGGGATTTGATTTTGTATGGATATCTTGATCTTTTTAATGAATCATTTCTCTTTGCTAAAATAGAAGCTTGATTCAATGAAACTCATTTATTTTAGATTTGACTTGGTTCAAATCGTTTCATGAATTTGATTCTTGATTTTTTTAAAAATAAATTTCTCAATTACTTTTCTTCCTCTTCTTCTTATCTTTTTACGACAAAGGAAGAAAGAAACTTGTTAAGAAGAACCAAAAACCTCTTAAGCAAAAATGCTAGCTTCTCATTTTTCATGCAAAGTTCTTGCTTAACTTTTTATTTTTGCTAGCATGGATAAATTGGTGTCAAACTTACTTGACATGCTTTCAAACATTTGCATTGTTGAATGATTCTCCTTTTTTGTTGATGACATGCTTTCAATCTCCCTCTTTTTGTTTTTGTTGATGACAAAGGGAGTGTTTGGTACCAACAATCTTGAAGTAATAAATGCTTAAAAGTGTTGATTTAATATTTGGTATCATGAATGCTTTAGTATCATGTATGATATGCCCATAGTGATGATTGATTTATTTTTGTTATTATGCATGAAGTAAGAATGAAATGAAAGGTTTTAAAATTATGCACATTTTAATTTGAAACTATAATGATGCACAACCATATTAAAAAAGGAATGACTTTGTCATGATTTGAAAATTGATGTAAAGGGAAAAGAATTGCAACATTGTATTCTTCCTTTCTTTTTGTTGATGACAAAGGAGGAGAAAAATTGCTAGCTCAAAATGCAAAATTTGGAAACTTGTACATTGCAAAAGAAGCGAACTTGCTAGCTTGCTCATCTCAAAAGAGAAGCAAGAAGTGCTATCTTGCCTATCTCAAGAAGCAAAACATGCTAATCTAGCAAAATTTACAAACTTGCAAAACTCAAAATTATTGCTAGCTTGCATGTAGAATGATGTAAAATTTTGCTAGCTTACGCTTTGCCAAGGAAGCAAAAAATTATACTTCTAAAAAGAGAAGAAAGAAAATTACTAGCTTATATGATGATAAAACTTGAAATTATGTTTATTATGCAATGATTTGAAATTATGGCTAAACACTTGCTAGTTGCACTTCTCCTTTTTGTTGATGACAAAGGGGGAGAAGTTATGATGACAATCATGCATTGAATGATGTATTCAAAATTTGATTATACATGATTTTATGATGACATGTTGCTTGGATTAATGATTAAAATTGTCTTGACTTGAATACATTTTGAATTCAAGATTTATCTCACATATGCCATATTGATAAGGGGAGTTAAGGTTAACTCCATCATCAATTGGTAGTCATCATCAAAAAGAGGGAGATTGTTGAATCTCATATTTTGATGATGAAACCAATTGATACTATTTATGATTTGATCTGCGTTTTGAGTGACGCAGAAAATTTCGATCAGGGAGAGACAATTAAAGCAGGAAGAATCACATTGGGTCGGAGTGAACATGTCAGAAGATTGGACGTCGAGCCGAAGGATCGATCAACGTGTCGGTAGAAGGCTTCATGTCCTGAATTCAGGCATTGGGCTGAAGGATCGGACATTGTGCCAAGGAGATCGAAAGTTACGGGAGTCAACATGCCGATTGGGCAATACGCCGAAGGAGAAGACAATGTGCCGAAGGATCGGACAAGCGTCGGATGAACTAATGACATGCCGGACAAAGGATTCATACTTTGTCTAAGATCAAAGTAGTTTAAGGGACTAATTGAGTTAGCTTTTGGTGTAATAATGCTAACTCAATTAGGAACCACTTGGGCCTTAGTTGGGATTGATTTGGGTTTATTGGGAGGCTCATTCAGTGACCCAAAAGTTGGGTCAGGCGGTGGCACCGCCAGAATAGGCGGTAGAACCGCTTGTGAGTTGGAAAACTCAAAAAACTCGATCTTTGAGGCTGTCAAGTATTGGTATCGCCGAGTGTCAGGCTGTAGGCGGTGGTACTGCTTGTACCCCGAAATCTCGGGGATTTGAATTTTGACTCCAAGTTTTGAAGCTATTTGAGGTCTATAAATACTCCAGCTATTCCTGCATAGAGTAACAAGAAAGGTGAACAAAAACTCTATATTTCTAAAGTTGAAAACCCTTGTAAAGTGTAGAGTCCCTCCTTCTAAAGTTTAGATATCATTCTAAGGGAGACTATAAGGGAAGCTTTGTAAAAAGGAGATGTAAAGGTTCTCTCTTGAACCTATCAAAAGGAGAATCGAGTTGTAAGAATAGTTAATCTTTGCCCATTGAAGGAAGATCATTAGTGGATGCCGATAGCCTTGACGGAGAAGGAATCGGTGGATTGGATATAGGTTACGACGACCGAACCACTATAAAACGGTTTGCATTTCTATTTGTACAATTTACCTTTACTGCAAATTGAATCTTTACTTGCCTACTACTTGTTGAATCTCGGATTTTGATGATGAAATCAATTGATGGGTTAATTGATCTAATCCATATTATTGAGTTAAGTGTGCAGGATTAACTACGATAACCAGAAAACACAAAGCAAGAATACCGGAGTCAAGATCGATGGACGTTTAAGAGTCCGAAGAATCGTCGGAGATGCTGCCGGAACCAACCGAGAAGAAATCGGGAACCTATCGGAATTTTCGGAAGTTCGCCGAAGAGATCGTCGGAGGTTCACGGAGATCACCGAGAAGGCTCGGCTACTCGTTAAAGTCATCACAAGATCGGGAGCTTGATGGGAGTCCGTCGGAAGAAGCTCGTCGGAAAGCTCGCCGAAACAAGACTCGACGTTCGCGGTTGAAAGCTTGCTTAAGATGTGTTTTTGTTATGTAGTTCACTTGTAATTAGGATTAGGATTAAGAGATAATCCTATATCCTGGTTAGGGGCCAACTGGGCCCAAAGTCAGATATGGTTTGGGCTTAAATTAAGCCAAACCAGTGAAATCGGAGTGTCAGGCGGTGGCACCGCTTGGCTGGGCGGTGACACCTCCTTGGCTGGGCGGTTGCACCGTCCAGCACCCGAGCGCTGGGCGGTGGCACCGCCTGGCTGGGCGGTGGCACCTCTAGCACCGGGAACCCTAAGAGAATTCAAATTTTGGAGCCCAAAATTTGAATCCTCTTGAGGCCTATAAATACCCCTCAAATCTCAGCTGAGGTTACAACTTTTGAGAAGCATTTTGATTGAGAGAAAAGTCTTAGAAAGTCTTAGCAAGTCTTGTTTTCAATTTGCTAGGGAGTTCTCCTCCTTCTTTCCTATTGAAAATTTGTAAGAGGTTGAGCTGCTTGTAAAAAGTTGTAAGAGGGGTGTTTACCCTTCCATTTCAAGAGATTTGCTAGTGGAAGGTGGGAGCCTCATCGAAGAGGGGCATCGCAAGTGGAGTAGGTCATTTGACCGAACCACTCTAAAAATCGGCATAATCTCTGGTTTGCATTTTATTATTGTCATTTACATTACTGCAAATCTTCTTACTGCTTTAGTTCCATATTACCCTTGCTGCGCAATTTTAAGAATACGCTTTCAAGTTCCGTTCTTATCATACGAAAGATTTTGTTAAAATCGAAGTTTTAATCCACTGCACTAATTCACCCCCTCTTAGTGCTGCTCCGATCATAACAAGTGGTATCAGAGCAAGGTTATCTCTCATATTTGGTTTAATACCCAAGAGAGATGGCTTACTCCGGCATGCAAGAGGGCCATTCTATTGCACGACCACCTTTGTTTAATGGGTCGGATTACACATATTGGAAGACTCGCATGAGAATCTTCCTCATTTCTATGGACTTTGAGCTTTGGTCTATTGTCGAGAATGGATTTCAAAAATCTTCTCTTCCGATGAGCGAATGGAATGAATCGGAGAAGAAGGTTTTTGCTTTAAATGCAAAGGCTATGAATGCCTTGTTTTGTGCATTAGACAAAAACGAATTTAATCGTGTTTCAATGTGTGATTCGGCTTTTGATATTTGGAGAACTCTTGAGGTCACTCATGAAGGCACTAGCCGAGTGAAAGAGTCCAAAATCAACATCCTTGTGCACTCTTACGAACTTTTCCGAATGAAACCAAGTGAGTCCATCGGAGACATGTACACCCGGTTTACGGATGTCATCAATGGACTCAAAGCTCTTGGTAAAGATTTTACTAACTTTGAACTAGTAACTAAAATCTTAAGATCCCTCCCTAAAAGTTGGGATCCAAAAGTTACGGCCATTCAAGAGGCCAAAGACCTTAAAGCATTCCCTTTTGAAGAACTCATTGGGTCTCTAATGACCTACGAAATGACATGTCAAGCTCATGACGAGCTCGAGAACCCCCTTCCAAAGAACAGGAAGCATATGGCACTCAAATCACAAGAAGACCACTTGAAAGGAACATCAAGTGATGAGGACAGTAACAATGACATTGCACTTTTGACTCAAAAATTTAAAAAATATTTAAGAAAGAACAAACTTAAAAATAATGTAAAAAATAAATTTGAACAAAAGAAGGACCAAGTGATTTGCTATGAATGCAAAAAACCGGGACACTACAAGAACGATTGTCCTCAAGCCAAAAAGAGGACATCAAAGAAGAAAGCGCTCAAGGCAACATGGGATGATTCAAGCGCGTCCGAAGAAGAGGAGTCCAACACCGAGCAAGTTGCTCATTACACGCTAATGGCTTTAGGAGAAGAGGTATGTGATTTATTTAATGAAGATTTATCTCTTGAAGAACTCTCTATCGCTTTTCATGAATTATTTGATGAATGTAGAACTGTTAGCAAGAAGTTAAGTATCTTAAAGAAAGAGCATGCTTTGCTACAAGATAAGTTTGATAGTCTTCAAACTCCTCCATGCTCTAAGTGTGAGCATTTAGAAGCAATAAAAAATAAAAATTTGCTTCTTAAGGAAACCTTAAACAAGTTTAAGGTTGGTAGCAAAGGATTAGATATGATCCTTGCACACAAGGGTCACATCGCAAATAGAAATGGAATTGGTTTGTAAAAGGATTACATCAAAATCCAACCACTTTCATAAAAGGACCTACATTACATGTTTCCTCTTATATGAAATGCAACTTCTGTTGCAAATCCGGACATATTGCCTACAAATGTCCATTTAGGAAAATTAGTTCAAAAAAATTAATATGGGTTCCTAAAGGAACTATAAAGGATTCAAAAATAAATAACAAGGTTAGTGGGTCAATTTTTTAGGCACCCAAAATCAAATGGGTACCTAAAAATCATCCTCTTTTGTAGACAAACCCACAAGCTAGGAGCAAGAGATGGTATCTCGATAGTGGATGCTCAAGACATATGACTGGAGATCCATCTCATTTATCTATGCTCACTAGCAAAGAAGAAGGGTACGTCACCTTCGGAGACAATAACAAAGGCAAAATCATTGGCAAGGGAACTATTGGTAACAAATTTAGTTTTTCCATTGATGATGTTTTACTAGTTGATGGATTGAAACATAATCTCTTGAGTATTAGTCAACTATGCGATAAAGGTTATATCGTTAGATTTGAATCAAATATGTGCATTATTGAAAAACCAAATCATAACATGACTATGATTGCTTTAAAGCAAAATAATGTATATACCATCAATCTTGATGAACTAAGTAATGAAATGTGTTTCTCCGCCGTAAATAATGATGCTTGGCTTTGGCATAGGAGATTAGGTCACGCAAGCATGAAAACAATATCTAAAATCTCATCTCAAGAATTAGTACGAGGGATTCCAAATATGAAGTTTATTAAGGATAAGGTATGCGATGCATGTCAACTAGGCAAACAAATAAAAACAAGCTTCAAACCAAAAAATCAAATTAGCACCACTAGACCATTACAATTGATCCATTTGGACTTATTTGGACCAATTGATACAACAAGTCTAGGTGGAAGCAAATATGCTTTTGTGATTATGGATGACTACTCTAGATACACTTGGACATATTTCTTAGCTCACAAAAGTGATTGCTTCAAGTGTTTCTCTAAGTTTTGTAAACTCACTCAAAACGAAAAAGGCTTCATGATTTCATCAATTCGGAGTCATCACGGTGGTGAATTCCAAAATCGTGACTTTCAAAATTTTTGTGAAGTTAATGGGTACAATCATAACTTCTCAACTCCAAGAAATCCTCAACAAAATGGAGTAGTTGAAAGGAAAAATAGAAACCTACAAGAAATGGCAAGAACTATGTTAAATGAACATAGTTTACCCAAATATTTTTGGGCCGAAGCCGTAAATACGGCTTGTTACATCATGAATAGGGTCCTAATAAGACCATCTCTATCAAAAACTCCCTATGAATTATGGAATAACAAAAAACCAAATATTTCTTATTTTAAAGTTTTTGGTTGTAAATGCTTCATTTTAAATGAAAAGGATGCCCTAGGTAAATTTGATGCTAAATCCGATGAAGGCATTTTTCTTGGTTACTCCTCCGTTTCTAAGGCCTTTCGTGTCTTTAACAAAAGGACCTTAGTAATAGAAGAGTCTATTCATGTAGTTTTTAATGAAATTTCTGATTTAAAGAAAAATGATTTTGATGATGATCTTGGTTTTGATAATTTGAATTTAAACGAACCCCCTCCTCAAAATAGCCATTTGAATGCATCTTCTTCCGAAATTTCTTTACCCAAAGAATGGAAGTATGTAGATGCTCATCCAAAGGAGCTAATTATAGGAGATACAACAAAAGGGGTTCAAACTCGTTCTTCTTTCAAAAATTTTTGTGCTAACGTCACTTTCCTTTCTCAAATTGAACCTAAATGCATTAACGAAGCTTTAAAAGATGATTTTTGGGTCATTGCAATGCAAGAAGAATTGAACCAATTTGAGATGAATGAGGTATGGAAGCTTGTTCCTAGACCAAGTGACCACTTAGTCATAGGTACTAAGTGGGTCTTTAGAAACAAGCAAGACGAAAATGGTATCGTGGTTAGAAACAAGGCTAGATTAGTGGCCAAAGGTTTCAACCAAGAAGAAGGTATCGATTACGAAGAAACCTTCGCTCCCGTGGCTCGATTAGAAGCCATAAGGATGCTCCTTGCCTATGCTAGTAGTAATAATTTTAAACTATTTCAAATGGATGTTAAAAGTGCTTTCTTGAATGGTTTTATTTCCGAAGAAGTATATGTGGAACAACCTCCCGGATTTGAAAATTCTCTTCTTCCTAATCATGTATTCAAATTGACTAAAGCTCTCTATGGCTTGAAACAAGCTCCTAGAGCTTGGTATGAAAGGCTTAGTTCCTTTCTTACTTTAAATAATTTTACCAAAGGCAAGGTTGATACTACATTGTTTATTAAACATTTCGAAAATAATTTTCTTATTCTGCAAATTT
Source organism: Musa acuminata AAA Group (assembly GCF_036884655.1). Lineage (NCBI taxonomy): Eukaryota > Viridiplantae > Streptophyta > Magnoliopsida > Zingiberales > Musaceae > Musa > Musa acuminata. The sequence goes on along the minus strand of NC_088356.1, from coordinate 16,769,411 downwards.
ATGTTGACGATATTATTTTTGGCTCTTCGGATGAATCACTATGTGAATCATTTGCCAAATGTATGAGTCATGAATTTGAAATGAGTTTAATGGGTGAATTGACTTTCTTTTTAGGATTACAAATCAAACAACTTAGTGATGGTATATTTCTTAACCAATCCAAATATACATTAGAATTGTTAAAACGATTTAACATGGATAATTCAAAAGCAATAAACACCCCTATGAGTACTGCGACTAAGTTAGATATGGATGAAAATGGTGAAAGTTTCGATCAAAAAACATATAGGGGAATGATAGGTAGTCTACTCTACCTCACTGCGACTAGACCGGATATTATGTTTAGTGTAGGACTTTGCGCTAGGTTTCAATCTAATCCTAAATTATCTCATCTTAAGAGTGTTAAAAGAATATTTAGGTATCTTAACGGAACTCCAAATTTAGGATTGTGGTATCCAAAATCTGAAAAATTCGATCTAATAGCTTATGCAGATGCTGATTTTGGTGGATGTAGGATAGATAGAAAAAGTACATCCGGAACATGCCAATTTTTAGGACATGCACTTGTTTCTTGGACTTCCAAGAAACAAAATTCAGTTGCACTATCTACGGCGGAAGCCGAATACATTGCTGCAAGTGCATGTTGTGCACAAGTCATTTGGATGAAAAATACATTAGAAGACTATGGAATTCACTTTAAAAACATTCCCATAAAATGTGATAATACTAGTGCCATATGTCTTACTAAAAATCCAATTCAGCACTCTAGAACTAAGCACATCGACGTTAGGCATCATTTCATACGCGATCATGTCCTTAACAATGATGTTGTTCTAGAATTCATTGACACAAAGCATCAATTAGCAGATATATTTACAAAAGCTTTGAATGAAGACCAATTTGAATTCATTAGAAGGGAATTAGGTATGTTAAATTGTCCCTAAGAATAAACTTGGTTGAATGGATTTTCCATAAAGTTTGTCATTCTTTCTCTGTTCCTCGGTGACTTGTTAAATTATCTTATCCTATCTTGAGTCAAACACCGCTTCCATCTGATCAAGATTAATGATTTTATGATATTTTGAATCTCGAAATTGATTTTGATGGCTTGATTATGAGTTTCAAGTTGACGAATTGAATTTGAATGGATTTGTATTCGAATTATGATCTTGACTTATTGGAGTTACTACTTCAAATTTTTTTCTTATCCCAATCTCTTCTTTGTACATCTACAATTTTTGTTATTTATAAAAAGAAGAGATTTGATAATATGGATGAATGCTGAATTTTCCTTTAAGATGAACTCTGCGTAAATATTTTAGCATACTTAATTTTGAATGATAAAATCTTTGTATGATCAATGATAATATAGATGAGTGATGTATGATCAATGATAAAATCTTTGTATGATAAATTATGTGCTTCAAGTCTCATTCCCTTTTTGTTGATGACAAAGGGGGAGAAAAGTGATGACTTGTATCATTTTAATAGCATGACTTATATGAATTGCAAAAGCTTGTGTGATATGAATGTCTTATATGCCTTCAAAATCCTTGAGAATATCACAAGATTGATTGATCATATTGAAAGCATGCCTTACATCGATATCATGAAATTCATGTTGAAAATCTTTATCTCCTATCGTAGTAAAAATTGTCCCATATCATTTGACTTATGATTTTCATCGAAGTTTCGCATTTACTATTGCTTAATGAGAATAACGATAAGCTCTACGGTTAGAACATATCGATTTATGCTTGAATTCAATGGATGAAATTCAAGTGTTTTCATCTTCTCATAATATGGCATATAGATAGGGGGAGTTATGTTTAACTCCGTCATCAATTGATTGTCATCATCAAAAAGGGGGAGATTGTTGAATCTCGGATTTTGATGATGAAATCAATTGATGGGTTAATTGATCTAATCTATATTATTGAGTTAAGTGTGCAGGATTAACTACGATAACTAGAAAATACAAAGCAAGAATACCGGAGTCAAGATCGATGGACGTTTAAGAGTCCGAAGAATCGTCGGAGATGCTGCCGGAACCAACCGAGAAGAAATCGGGAACCTATCGGAATTTTCGGAAGTTCGCTGAAGAGATCGTCGGAGGTTCACGGAGATCACCGAGAAGGCTCGGCTACTCGTTAAAGTCATCACAAGATCGGGAGCTTGATGGGAGTCCGTCGGAAGAAGCTCGTCGGAAAGCTCGCCGAAACAAGACTCGACGTTCACAGTTGAAAGCTTGCTTAGGATGTGTTTTTGTTATGTAGTTCACTTGTAATTAGGATTAGGATTAAGAGATAATCCTATATCCTGGTTAGGGGCCAACTGGGCCCAAAGTCAGATATGGTTTGGGCTTAAATTAAGCTAAACCAGTGAAATCGGAGTGTTAGGCGGTGGCACCGCCTGGCTGGGCGGTGGCACCGCCCAGCACCCGAGAGCTGGGCGGTGACACCTCCTTGGCTGGGCTGTTGCACCGTCCAGCACCCGAGCGCTGGGCAGTGGCACCGCCTGGCTGGGCGGTGGCACCACCAGCACCGGGAACCCTAAGAGAATTCAAATTTTGGAGCCCAAAATTTAAATCCTCTTGAGGCCTATAAATACCCCTCAAATCTCAGCTGAGGTTACAACTTTTGAGAAGCATTTTGATTGAGAGAAAAGTCTTAGAAAGTCTTAGCAAGTCTTGTTTTCAATTTGCTAGGGAGTTCTCCTCCTTCTTTCCTATTGAAAATTTGTAAGAGGTTGAGCTGCTTGTAAAAGGTTGTAAGAGGGGTGTTTACCCTTCCATTTCAAGAGATTTGCTAGTGGAAGGTGGGAGCCTCATCGAAGAGGGGCATCGCAAGTGGAGTAGGTCATTTGACCGAACCACTCTAAAAATCGGCGTAATCTCTTGTTTGCATTTTATTATTGTCATTTACATTACTGCAAATCTTCCTACTACTTTAGTTCCTTATTACCCTTGCTGCGCAATTTTAAGAATACGCTTTCAAGTTAAACTTTTCAAGTTCCGTTCTTATCGTACGAAAGATTTTGTTAAAATCGAAGTTTTAATCCGCTGCACTAATTCAGCCCCCCCTCTTAGTGCCGCTCTGATCCTAACACTGCTTTCACTACATATACAAATAAGATTTCAAGTTATCTTTCCGATCCAATTTTCAACGAATGAAGAGATTTTTCGAAACCGATGATTTTATCCATGGCACTTATTCAACCCCCCCTCCCCCCCCCCCCCCCCCCTCCTCTTAGTGCCGACTCATTCCAAATAGCGGTACCACCAGTACTTTGCAAACCCAAGATGAGACCTTTTTGAGCTTCATTTTCTAAGCTATTTAAAACCTATAAATACCCCCCTTTTTTTTGCTTGAGAAACCACAAAAAGCTGTTCAATCTCGGATTTTGATGATGAAGTCAATTGTCATTTGTTATCTAATCCATATGTGGAGATAAGTGTGCAGGATTAACTATGATGAAAGTAAGACATGCAGCAGGAGTTGAGCCAGAGTCAAGACTATGATCATGTTAGGAGTTCGAGAGTTCGACGGAAGTCCGGACGGTCGTCGAAGGTTCTACGGGAACAAATCTGAGAAGTCCAGGAGCTTGCCAAAAGAAGCTCGTCAGAACTCGCCAAGTGGATCGTTGCAAGTCCAGGAGTTTGCCGGAAGTTCGTCGGAGCATCGCTGAACGTTCATCGAATGTTTGCTAGAAGTTCACCGGAAGCTCGCCGGAAGAAGCGATTGACACACCGGAGCAAGTTGTAGTAAATGTCTTAAGAAATGTCATAGTTAGCATATAGATTAAGTTAGGAATGGAAGGTGATCCCATTATCTCAATCTGGGGGCAATTGGGCCCTTGACAGACCCAAATTGGGCCGAATGGATCAACCCATTCGGACCAGAATTCCTACTAGGCAGTGGCATTGCTAGGGTCGACGGTGGCATCGCCTAGGAAAGGGTCTCCCAGGAAAGCTGGGTGGTGCAACCACCCTAGGCAGGTGGTGGCACCGCCTGGGCTCAATCTCCGAGCGAGACTAGGCGGTGCAACCGCCCCTGACAGGCGATGGAACCGCCTGAGCTCAGTCTCCGAGCTCTACCAGGCGGTGGCACTACCAGGGCTTAGTCTCCGAGCTAGACTGGGCGGTACAACCACCCCTGTCAGGCGGTGGCACCGCCCAGAGGCTCAGTCTCCGAGCTGTCAGGCAGTTGTACCACCCCAGTCAGGAGGTGGTACCGCCAGGACCCCGAAAATCCAGGAAAAGATATTTTTGAGCTGCAAATTCAAACTAGTTTGGGGCCCATATATACCCCACCCTTTCCTGCATGAAAGGGCACCGAAAATCCAATCTTACTCTGTGAATTTTAGAGCTCAAAAGTGTTGTAAAGGCTAGAAGTTCTCCTCCCTCTTTTTCCAAGTTTTGATCTTTCAAGAGAGGAGAGAAAGTTTGTAAGGGTTGTCTCTTAAGCCCGTCAAAAGGAGTAAAACTGTAAAAGGGTGGTTGGCCTTCGCCTAATAAAGGAAGGCCTCTAGTGGACGTCGGTGACCTCATTGGTGGAGGAAGCCAAAAGTGGATGTAGGTCAAGATTGACCGAACCACTCTAAATCTCAGTTTGCATTTACTTTGAGCATCTTATCTTTACTGCAAACCTCCTCAATAGCTTACTACCTTCTACTCATTTACGAACGTGTTTCATAGTTAAGTATTTTTCGAATCGGCGTTAAGACGGAAATCGGTTTTATCGTACGAACATCATATTTCAGTTTGCGCTTACATTCTGATTTCTATCTTAACTGCAAACTACCTTCCTTACTTTACTTCAAATACATTTCCGTAAGCTTTCAAAGTTATTATCTGCACGAAACGACTTTTACGTCAGAATCAGATTTCAACGTACGAACGCAGTTTTAATCGTCGAAAGTTTTTCACTGCACTAATTCACCCCCCCCCCCTCCCCTCTTAGTGCTCTTGATCCTAACAATTAGTATCAGAGCGGGGTTAACTCTCAAACGGATTAAAACCCAAGAGAGATGGCATATGCCAGAAACCAAGAGGGCCACTCTATTATACGTCCACCCATGTTCAATGGGACGAACTACACCTATTGGAAGACCCGAATGAGGATCTTCCTTGTTTCAATGGATTTTAAACTTTGGAATCTTGTCGAAAATGGATTTTCAAAGTCTTCTCTTATAATGATCGTTTGGAATGAATTGGAGAAGAAGACTTTTGCTCTTAATGCAAAGGCTATGAATGCCTTATTTTGTGCGCTTGATAAAAATGAGTTCAATCGTGTTTCGGTTTGTGAAACTGCGTTTGATATTTGGTATACACTCGAAGTGACTCACGAAGGCAAAGTAGAGTGAAAGAGTCAAAAATCAATCTTTTGATACATTCTTTTGAACTTTTCCGAATGAAACCGAGCGAGACTATTGGCGACATGTACACCCATTTCATGGATTTCGTCAATGATCTAAAAGGACTCGGCAAAAGTTTTTCGAACTTTGAGCTCGTAAATAAGATTCTAAGATTCCTTCCTAAGAGTTGGGATCCTAAAGTCACTGCTACTCAAGAGGCTAAAGATTTAAATAACTTCCCTCATGAAGAACTAATCGGGTCATTAATGACATATGAAATGACTTGCAAGGCTCATGAAGAGCAAGAAGACATCCTTCCAAAGAACAGGAAGGATATGACACTTAGAACTTTAGATGACCACTTGAGAGAAAACTCAAGTGACGAGGACTATGACGATGACTTGGCACTTCTAACAAGGAAATTCAAAAAATTCATTAAGAGAAACGAGTTTAAAAGTGACACAAAAAATAAACTTGAACCCAAAAAGGACCAAGTTATTTGCTACGAGTGCAAAAAGTCGGGACACTACAAAAGTGATTGTCCCCAAGCCAAGAAGAGAAGATCAAGAAGACGCTCAAAGCAACATGGGATGACTCGAGCGCGTCTGAAGAAGAGGAGTCCAACACTGAGCAAGTTGCTCATTACGCCTTCATGGCCATCGGAGAAGAGGTAACAAATTTAATTGATGCAGATTTATCATTTGATGAATTATTAAATGCCTTCCATGACTTATTTGATGAATGTAAAACAATTAGTAGAAAATATAAATTGTTGAAAAATAAGCATGATAATCTTGTTAGCAATTTTGATAAACTAAAAACTGAATATCATGATAGTTTAGCTCAATGTGAAAAATACCATGATCTAAAAACCCTCCAAAAGGAAAACTTGATACTTAAGGACACCTTGAAGAAATTCAAGATTAGTAGCAAGTCTTTGAACATGATCCTTGCAAACAAGGGTCACATTCCCAAAAGAAGTGGAATCGGATTTGTGAGAAGTCCTCACCAAAATCCAACCACCTTCATAAAATGTCTCATCTTACATGTTCGACACCAAGGCAAATGCAACTTTTGTTATAAATATGGACACAAAAGGCATCAGTGTCCATTCAAGAAAATTAGTCCGAACAAATTAATTTGGGTTCCTAAAGGAACCATGATAAACTCTATGCAACATGATAAATAATGTAGATCAGTTTTTGAGACACCCAAAAGTAAATGGATACCTAAAAATCACTCCTTCTTGTAGAAACATACACCATCAAAAACTAGGAGCAAGAGATAATATCTTGCTTTTTGGGTACTCGATATTCATGACTCGAGATCCAAAAGAACACGTAATGCTCTCTAGCCTAAATAGTAAAAAGAGGATTAGAAAATTAATATTACAGAGTGATACTAATACAATCTTATTTAATCCCTCAGATTTTGAAACTCATATTTCTCCCTTCACATACCCTCCGGATTTCTAAACTCATCGAATTGATTCTTCTTTACCTTCGGATCCAACTATATCATGAACTTACGTCTTGCAAGCAAAGTATGTCATAAACTTACGAAGCTTACCAACTTGGATAATAAGTCATGAACATGTCTAAAATTGTGTACGACATTTAAAGTAGAATATGCGCGTCACAAGATCTATTTTGAACGTACGAAATTTCTCATCTTGAAATGGAAACACTTACGTAATTACGAAAGTAAAGTTGATTGCTCCATAGATGAAAACTCTCCTCAAGTTGAAAACATCCAAATCAGCCCATACAGCCCCCAAACAAGTGCTCACCACCTGTAGGTGGTGGCACTGCCCAACTAGCGATAGCACCACCGGCTGTCACGGGTTGCAAGCGATTGCACCGCCCCAGCCAGCGGTGCAACCACCCGCAATCTTGCCCCCTTTTAAACCGAGCTAGGGCCAACGGTGGAATAGACCCCAACTCACTCCCTTCCTCTCTTTACACCACCAAAGCTTCTCCATATCCTTTTCTCCCATCTTAGCATCCCAAATACTCCTCATTTCAAAGTAAAAGATCAGCAATCTCTCCTTCTCTTAAGGATCTCACTTAAGGTATTCTCTAAGAAGCCTTTAAATTCTATTTTTGAGTCATTTACTCTTGCTCATTACTATCTCCTTAAATAGCAGTAGTTATGGGCTCTAGAAGATCCTCTAGGGACAAAGGGAAGAGGAGATTAGAAGAAGACTTTGATCTTACCCTTTTCGATTCAAAATATCATGCTAAAAATTTTTCTTCCTTCGAATTTAGAAGTATCAATAAGGGAAAACATGTAAATCTAGATGAACTAAGAGACTTAGAGACAATCCAATGGTTTACAAACTTAGATCTACTCCCAATTTTACAAATTAGTGAACTCATCTATCCAAGACTTGTTAGATTATTTTACAACAATCTACAAGTAGATGAAGAAGAAAGAGTGTCTATCTATCTCTTAGGACAACACATCTCCATTAGCGACATGATAGGCATTCCCGTAAAAAATAGAGGTCTTTATTTTAGAGGATCGTGGGATAATGAAACAGTTGGGACAACATATGTTGAAGCCTTAGGAACAATTTTCGGTAATCCCAACTTAGTGATAGTTCCTAAAAGCTGTGAACATCTACTACCACTAAACACTAAGGTACTTCATCATATCATAACTAGCATCATTCTCCCTAAACATTACCATCATGATGAAGTAAGTCAAATGGAATTAGGAACCATGTATTGGATCATGAAAGGACATAACATCTGTTTTGGTTATCTTATCCAACAAAACATGATAGAACTATCTAAGAAAGACATGATGCTTCCATATGGTGGTATAATCACTAGAATACTTAAAGCCTACGATATTCCAATACCACCTGACGAAGAAGTGATGAAAGTAGACAGGTTTAGCATAATAAATAAAAATCTACTTCACCGATTGAGATGTTTTTATAGAAACGGTAATTGGGTTAGAATGCCTAGAAGAACCGATCCCCCTCAACCTGAACCAGAACCCGAAACATCAGTCTTTAGGGGTACTCAATCTCCTCTGATCTGTCCCTTTGAGGAAACACATCCATTTGAGCAAGCTATTGCATTATCTATCGAAGACATTGGGATTCGGATGGACCGATTTGAACAAAGACAAGATTGGCTTGAACATCGACAAGATCAAATCCTATCTATGCTGTAGAAAATTCATCAACAATTTGACTCTTTATTTAGGCATTTTAATTTTTCACCTCCTGAATAAGCTTGTATATGTGGACACAATCACCTCTTGTTGTAACCATTACGTTGTTGTAAACTCTTTATGTTACTCACCTTGATCACAATGCCTTGATGACTACTAATCTTTAATATGATTACTTGATGTATTAATTGGTGAGAATATGTAGGGTTACGTTGCTTAATCTCGTTACTCATTGTCGGATTTCACGTTGAAATTAAATGTTTCTATAATGCCTACTATGAAAACCTTGTGTCTTGGTTTCCATGATAAATATGATTTGAGAAAGTAATATAGCCATGAAATTGATGTGTCATTTCCATGATATTAATGTGTCATGATATTACCATGATGTCGATGTATTGCCATGATGTTAATGTGTTATTATATTGTCATAATACTAAACATCAACTAGCTGATATTTTTATAAAACCTCTAAGTGAAGAACAATTTGATTTCATAAGAAGAGAATTAGGAATGTTGATGTGTCCGAATGCATAAACTTGTTAAAATCATTTCTCAGACTTTATCGATTGAATGATCAAATCACTTGATTGCCATTACATGCCTAAAATTACATGTTGGAAATTATGTGTTTTGGATACAAAAATTTCCATAACAATAAGCATGTTTTGTCTTCATGATTATATTTGAAAATCTATAGTATAGTCTTGTCCGAATGCATGAAAGTGTTAATTTTATTTTCGGATTCTCTTAACTAGTGGTATCCTAACAATCAGATTTTCTCGATACATTATCCTCTTCCGAACTTAATAAGCATATGTCATATCGAGTTTGATTCTCATCATTGATTTTTGACATATGGAATCAACTAGCAAATACATCTCTCATACACTTATCATGTGAAAAATATTTTTTTTTTTGAGAAATGGATTTGATGAAATGATTCCTGCATGTAAATTCCTTCTTGAAATATGGATGATAGTGTTTTTACTTGCAAGGATTTGTTTCACATACATATCTTGATCCTTGTAAAAATGGAGTATGATTTAATCTCTCATCGATTTTAACTTTATTCAAAGTAAACTCACAAATAGCTGGTATCACAAATAGCTTTTCTCGTTCATGCAAAAAGATAATAACAAATAAAAAGGAAGAAGTATTCAAAGCTATCTCCATGTCATGTTTTCCTTGAGAGATTTGCACAATTGGTATCCTATCACTCACTGTTGGAAAATAACATGAACCTAGTTATGGCATGAATAAATACCGCACTAATGCTTAAAATTTGCTTATATCGTTCTCCTTTTTGTTGATGACAAAGGGGGAGAGATATATGAATTGATGCTATGAGTATTGATGCGATGATTATGCCATCCAAAATATATGAATTGATGATAACTATGATTGCCATATTTGCATTATGCCATGTTTGCATCATGTTAAGATATCAAGAACGTTGCATCGTAATTTTACGTGTTGATATCTTAACATATGATGAAATGCTACGATTGCTAAACACTTGAAATGTTTGCTTTACGTTAAGATATCAAAAGCTTAAATTGTAAATTTACATGTTGATATCTTATGTTGAACTGCTATCATTATTCATATTTGAAATGTAAAACTTGAGAATGGATGTCAAGTCTTGACATCATTTTCAGTAAAATACATCATGATAGGAATCATGATGGGAGTAATTGATAAGGTTAAGAGTTCTTAACTTATCAATAAGTCTATTGAATTCAAAGGCCTTGAATTCAAGAATGACTTATCTCAAGTATGGCATATAGATAGGGGGAGTAAAGGTTAACTCCGTTATCAATTGATTGTCATCATCAAACAGGGGGAGATTGATGAATCTCGGATTTTGATAATGAAGTCAATTGTCATTTGTTATCTAATCCATATGTTGAGATAAGTGTGTAGAATTAACTACGATGAAAGTAAGACATGCAACAGGAGTTGCGCTGGAGTCAAGACTATGATCACGTTGGGAGTTCGAGAGTTCGACGGAAGTCCGGACGGTCGTCGGAGGTTCTGCGAGAACAAATCCAAGAAGTCCAAGAACATGCCAAAAGAAGCTTGTCAGAACTCACCAAGTGGATCGTTGCAAGTCCAGGAGTTTGCCGGAAGTCCGTCGGAGCATCGCTAAAGGTTCGTCGGATGTTCGCTGGAAGTTCGCTGGAAGCTTGCCAGAAGAAGCGATTGATGCACCGGAGCAAGTTGTAGTAAATGTCTTAAGAAATGTCGTAGTTAGAATGTAGATTAAGTTAGGAATGGGAGATAATCCCATTAAGTTAATCTGGGGGCAATTGGGCCCTTGATAGACCCAAATTGGGCCGAATGGATCAACCCATTTGGACCAGAATTCCTACTAGGCGGTGGCACCGCCAGGGTCGGCGGTGGCCCTGCCCAAGAGAGGGTCTCCCAGGAAAGCTGGGCGGTGCAACCGCCCCAAGTAGGCGGTGGCACCGCCTGGGCTCAGTCTCCGAGCGAGACTAGGCGGTGCAACCGCCCCTAATAAGCAGTGGAACCGCTTGAGCTCGGTCTCCGAGCTCTGCCAAGTGGTGTAACCGCCCCAGTCAGGTGGTGGCACCGCCAGGGCTCAGTCTTCGAGCGAGACTGGGCGATGCAACCGCCCCTGTCAGGCGGTGGCACCGCCCAGAGGCTTAGTCTCCGAGCTACCATGCGGTTGTATCGCCCCAATCAGGAGGTGGTACCGTCAGGACCCCGGAAATCCGGAAAAAGATATTTTTGAGCTCCAAATTCAAACTAGTTTGGGGCCCATATATACCCCACCTTTTCTTACATGAAAGGGTACCGAAAATCCAATCTTACTTTGTAAATTTTAGAGCTCAAAAGTGTTATAAAGGCTAGAAGTTCTCCTCCCTCTTTTTTCAAGTTTTGATCTTTCAAGAGGGGAGAGAAAAGTTTGTAAGGGTTGTCTCCTAAGCCCGTCAAAAGGAGTAAAACTATAAAAGGGTAGTTGGCCTTCACCTATTGAATGAAGGCCTCTAGTGAACGTCGGTGACCTCGTTGGTGGAGGAAGCCAAAAGTGGATGTAGGTCAAGATTGATCGAACCACTCTAAATCTCGGTTTGCATTTACTTTGAGCATCTTAACTTTACTACAAACCTCCTCAATAGCTTACTGCCTTCTGCTTATTTACAAACGTGTTTCATAGTTAAGTATTTTCTGAATCGGCATTAAGGCGGAAATCAGTTTTATCGTACGAACATCATATTTCAGTTTGCGCTTATATTCTGATTTCTATCTTAACTGCAAACTATCTTCCTTACTTTCCTTCAAACATTTCTGTAAGCTTTCAAAGTTATTTTCGGCATGAAATGACTTTTACGTCGGAATCGGATTTTAACGTACGAATGTAGTTTTAATCATCGAAAGTTTTTCGCTGCACTAATTCACCCCCACTAATTCACAACCCCCCCCCCCTCTTAGTGCTCTTGATCCTAACAAAATCCTGTATTGTAAAGTTTTGAAAAGTACTAAGTGTCTCCCTCCTTCTCTTTAAGTTTTAGGCTTATTCTAAGAGAGGTGTGAGACTTGTAAAGGTTATCTCTTAAACTTGTGAAAAGGAGAAAGAGTTGTAAGAGGGTAGTTAGTCTTCGCTCATCGAAAGAAGATCATTATTGAATACCGGTGGATTTGACGGAAGAGCAATCGGGAGTGGACATAGGTCACGACGATCGAACCATTATAAAATTGATTTATATTTACTTTCTACTTCTCATTATTATTACTTGGTGATTTAATTGTCAACTACTCTTACTTGCTCACTATGCTTACCAACGCTTTTAAATTAAACATATTTTCGATACGGTTACATCGAATGAAAGTTTTAAACCAACATTTTTACAAATGCACTAACCCAAAAATCTTTATTTCTTTTTAACTTATCAAACTTCTTAATTTACGACAGTTTAAACCAACATTTTTACAAATGCACTAACCCAAAAATCAATGTGTTATTCTAATCATTTCATTAATTTTTTATTAATAAAGTGATTAAAATAGTTTCTCTTACTTCAAGAACGATCCATCTTATTTCAATTGGTTAGAGGGTGATAATTTATATTTTATATGTATCGTAGCACTTTAGCTATTGAGGTGTATGGTTGCTAAGTTAATGATTTTCATCACTCACAAAATTCATCAATAACAAATAAATATGAATAACATGAAGAGACTAACTTAATTAGTCTTTAATTGATAGCTAAATTGATTCAATTAATTTAAACTAAACTCAATTGAACTAAAACATAGATGAATCAACACAAAATTCTTATACAACTAGTCTAAAATTAACCTAAACTTATATAATTTTATATTAGTTGAGCTAGTTAAAATTAGTTCAGAATCACACTGAGCCATCCTAAATCACTTAAACCAGTTTGGTTTTAAAATCAATTTGGCGATGGCAACCTCTGCACAGTGTTGGGTTAGGCCACAGTGGATCTTATGTTAAGATCACGTGCATTACATGTGTCTAGTAATGGGAAGAGGGCAATGGTAGGGTCTCGATTACACTCAGCACATGTGTCAGCATCGGGACAAGCTATAATCCGACCCACATAACTAATCACATATTGGACACATGACATAAAAGACTATAGGTTGAGCTTTAGCATAGTTCTAGGTTAGCTCTAGACTTATCGAGTCACATGCACCACGTGTTCACTACAAGGGAGAGGGCCGCGAGTTAGGCCTCAATGTCGAGCCACGCATGGGCGACAAGCATTGGGTTGCATCGGCCTACGGGACAAGGCATCAGCCAAGCTTAGCCACGAGCTTAGTCTAAATGGACCCAGAGGCTCAAATGCATGGGCCAGTGGCTCTCCTCTCGTTCCATTCCCAAGTTGAGTCTTGGTCTTATGCAAGATGTTCCTGATTCGACCGATTAGATTAATTCAAACCCAAACCCATCCGATTCCTAAATGAAATCAATTTTTTTTATTTTTATAATTTTAAAATTATAAAAATAATAATTAAATTTATTCAAAAATATCATAATGAAATTGTAAAATTATGTAATCAAAACAGATTTTCTAAGAAATTAAATTCAAAAACTGTTTCTCATGAAATAAAATATCAGTAAACTAGTATTTTTTTAATTTAAAATTTTAAGAAATCATGAATTAGATAAAATTGTATTAAGTAATTGAAATTCAAAGAACATATAGTATGTTAAAAATCTTAATCTAAAATTAGGTTTTGAAATAATCATTAACCCATAGATTGCATAAATTTCAATCAAATTTTAAAATAATTTATCAAAATTACATAAAATTCACAATTAATTCTAAACAAAATTTTCTAACTTTTAAATACTAAAGAAGTTACAGAATTACTATAATAATGGAACCGAAAAGAGTCAGAAAACCTAACTTTCTTATCGACCATCCCCCACTCCTTATGGGCCAAAACCCTATTCCTCTGTTAACAAACAAGGAGGGGTCTCCGCCTGTTCTTAAATAGAAGAGGAAAGAGGATAGGATTTGGAGTCCTTGAATTTAATATTTAAAAATTAATCTTATTTGTTTTCTACTTTATATAGTTAGATTAATATTCAATCTCCTATTCAAAAACTTTTTAACATCAAAATCTACTCAAAAAGAAATAAAATACCTTAATTGAAATCAAAATATATCCTTTTCTATTCATAATCAAATTTGTTTTGAATTTAATTATTAAGAAATTATAACTATCGTTCAATGCCATTTAATATACACGACTCAAGAACTTCGTTCGATGCAATTTGATGCTATCTGATTTTTCTCGATGCCACTCTATCATTCAATGTCACTTCGATGACTCTCGGATGATAGGAAGAATAATAATAATAATAATAATAATAACGAAAAAAAGCGTATTTATATCCATTTGTAAAATAGTATCTTAGGGATGCTAACGAGAAGTTTAATATTCATAATTTCTTTTTTACTATTGACAATCCCTTGTTATTGATAATCCTTTAAAAATTAATAATATATTATTTTATTATTTACAACCCTTGTATTATTAATTTATTTTTTTTCTTTTTTTCTTCCTCAAGATCCCTTATTTCATTCTTGTTGTTGACCCTCACGGTAGCCATAAGCATCGTCTAACCTCACCTGTCACTCTCCTATTACTTTCCTTTAAGGAAGAAGAAAAATAAGATGTTGAAGAAAAAGAATAATAAGAAGAGAAGAAAGAAGGAAAAAAAAATAAAAAGAGGTACGTGGAGGACAAAGAAAAAGATAAAGAGGATGGTAAAGGGAAAGAAGAAGATGGTATTTATATTCATTTATAAGGAGATAATATAAAAATATTAAAATTTTAAAATAAATTATAAATAATAAATATAGGGATTGCAATTAGTAATTTCTTATTAATAATTCTTAACATCAATTAGTAAATAGAAAAAGAGATTATCAACAAAAATCTCCTATCATTTAACTTCATACAGAACATACAGAACCACGTGCCAACTTTCTGATAGATCGATTGGAATTGAGATGATGACATGCCGACATAGGCGGCAGGAGTAGAGTAGTAGCCAAGGAGATCATTGTGATGAAAATAATAGAAGATAAGAATAATTATTGAAGAAGTTTTAGCTTAAATATATTAACATGTCCCTCTTCTATTTATACAGATGAGGAGAAAAGATTTTCCTTAACAGAATAGAGAGATTTCCTTTTGAGGAAATCTTACACGCCCTCGGTATAAAAAATATAGCATTTTTAAAGGTAATTAAATCTTTAACTTTAAGAAGCGATGCGGAAAAAAAAAGTTTTCCTTCCTTTGTTTCTACTGTGATTTGTGATCTTGGTGGTAAAGTTCATGATGGGTCACGGAGATACAGCGGAACTTCTAATTCAAAGTAAAGCAATTGTACACACAAAGAACTAGCGAAGAAAGCGTAAAATGCTTACAGAGAACTAGGAATGACTCTAAGAACTTCTTAATTTGAACTTCTCTCAAGTAGAACTTCAGTGGTCGACTGATAGAGCTCGTAGTGGGTTTATATAGAGGGAGTGTAAGAGCTGGGCCTTCCCCCCTATTCCATCTCTATACTTCGTTGTCATGGTGGAAAAGGAGTAACGTGAAAGTGTTTTCAGTCCTGAGATTTGAGATTCACTTGTACAAACGTCTGTGCATGTGTTCTGTGTTCCCCTTCTTCGAAATATATTTGTTTCATTCAGTTTCATATATGGATGCTCGCACTAACTAAGAGAGGACTGAAGCAGAAAGATTATTTGCGTCCGAAGAAGCAGCAGAAGAGGTAAGTAGCAGCAAATCCAGATGCTTCAAAAGTTGCCCCCACTTCGAAGCAGATTACTGCCATTGGGTAATTCTTTGCCTAAAAAGTGTTGCCTACTATAAGAAAATAAATATAAAAAAGAACTCAAGGAAACGAATGTTCTTTTCTTGTTGTTGATTCATCATACATAGAATCTGCTAAAGTTTATAACTTTATTTTTCTACTTAGCAATATATTGGTAATGTGATTTGGTTTTAACCATTCATTGTTGGTTGTAAAAAGAGCAGTGTGCGAATGACAATCTATTTGATAATATTTCCAGTTGTTGATTTAATAATCTGTCATTGTGCGCAGGCTGCGATTGTGAATTCTCGAACTCTTGTGAAGTGGAAAGGTGCTTTCATCAGCATAAGGAGGCTTTTATTTTGCTATCATGCATTCTTGGAACCTTTTCCTTTCTTAAGTAGGCCAAATTCCCGAGGAGATTTTGAATTTGACTAATGAGACAAACATTGAGAATCAGAGGAAGCAAAATTTGGTAGAACGGAAACAGATGGTCAGAATGAAGCAAATGGATAATCTGAACAAGTGGAATATTTCCAGTGAAGTGAATGGTTTATCTGATAAGTCATAGATGAAACTTTGGTGCTCCATCTTTGTGCAAACAACTAATTGTAGAATGTTAAATTATCCTCTCCTGCGGTCTTTATTGCCATCAAGGACTTCCGTTTCTTGTGGAAGAATCAGTTGTGATACTTTTCCTTTTTCTTTCTCTCTTTCGGGACTAGCAGCTGATGCTATCTATCATTAAGTGATTAGATGGTTCATCCAGCAATCCTCTGCGTTTTATGGATCCATCATGCATGTTTGGAGCTTCCTGTGGTTTCTCTTTTATTCTGTCAGCAAATCAATGTACCGCTTGATGATACCAACAACAAAGAAAAAAAAGGGGGGGGGGGGATTTACTTTCACAAAAAAATCAACCTTTTCTGCTATGAATGTGAACAAATTCATGTACCTGTTTAGGTAGTTAGTCTTTCTATTTCTAACTATGATCGTAAAGGTGGAAGTGACTTTCATTGTGTACAATCTGGGCATGCTAATATTAGTGGATGACGATGCTTCATCACCTGACATCCACATCCTCGACGGTCTCCAAGTTTGAACTGTTCAAACCATATGTCGTCGCTGGGACTTCAATCTCAGTAGGAAATCGTACCCTCTTGATTGAAACCATATATAAAAAATCTCATCTCAATTATGGGGTTGTCATTGTCCTTGAGCACACACTAGGAAAATTAAAAGGCCATTATGTTCGCTTTTATGCACTGACTTTGGCATAATGAGTTTTTCTAGTGTCAGTAGGTGAATTAGAACCTTTTCTAATGTCATTCTGCAGACAATGAAGTTTTCATTATCCTCCTGAGGTTATTTCTAATAATCCTTTCTAATGCACCAATATGACTTAGAACCTTTTCTAATGTCATTCTGCAGACAATGAAGTTTTCATTATTTTCCTAAGGCTATTTCTAATGTCATAATCCTTTCTATTGCACGAATCTCCCACCAATAGGAGGCCTAAGGTACGAGAACATTAAAAAAAAAAAAAAAAGTTATTTTCATGACTCCATCCTAAAATCAATATCAATCTGACCGTTGATCGAAAGCTAACTGCTGCATGAAAATTTTGGACGATTGGTCAGATAAACTGTTACAGCAATGTAATTTTGGGTATTTATTCATCTCCACTACATACATGGTTTTTCACTTCTTGTCTAGACCAAAAACAGGACCGCAACCCAGACAAGGAACCAAAAGTGACAGCCTTTTATTATACCGTTCTAGCATCCGTAAATCTAATACTCAGTGATAATTGTAACCAACGAATTCAATGGAACAAAAAGCAATACAGTTACCTCTTTAACTATTGCCTTGGAGATACTTGTGTCTATGCTAGACAACACAAACTAAAGAAAGCTGGCAGGCAGTAACAATAGCAGATGTACCGCCGTTACTTGTGTCGTCTACATTAGACACCACAAACTAAAGAAAGAAGACAGGCGGTAACGCATACTTGTGTCTTTATTTCCACCTTTCAGTTGAAAGGATGAAACACAGGTCACGTCTGGTTTAGCTTGAGGTTCTTCATTATCCAGAAAAGACCTACCTGAACTGCTACTGCTCTCTCATAAGTTCATCAAATATGTTCGATGGCAGAGAACAAAAAGAGAACCAATTACTTGCCAATACCATTTTCATAATCGCAGAATACTTAATTACATTATGGAACAAGTATTTCAGATGAATACCAGCACCAGGCTTAAGGGTAGGGATTTATGTTTAACAAAAGTGAAGCAACACCCTAAGATCTTGTTTTCAGCATTGTTTTGGCAACTTATATATATATCATTCAAGAGCAAAACCAACAGAACGAACAGCCCAACACCAGGTAAAAGGGCCATGCAGGAGGAAACCTCAGAAGCACCAGTGTCTCCTTTGTTCAAAACAGAGTTTTGTGCAATATGGGGAATGTACAAAACCAAGGCACAGCTTGTCTTCAAGTATGTTATGCAGTGATGCCTCTCACATGTATGGCGGCAACCTTGGAGGAGGCCTGTGCTGGTATCCATTTTCTGGACAGTTTGGTGTAGACCTCTCCGCTGTAGCTCTTTGAGTATAGTTTCCTGACTGAGGGTTCTGGTTTGGGTTGAAAGGGCTCCACCAATGTGATTCACCCTCAATAGGAATCCATGGGAGTGGGCTGATGCCCTCTCTACCCCATCCATAAAATCGATCGACATGTCTGCCTATGCTCTCACCTTCTTGGTGGTTTCTGTTTACAGATCCCGAGACTGAGAAGCCATAGAAACCCCCTACTTCAGCTGAGGAAGGAGCTGCAATGGAGGAAACAAGAGTTAATCCCCTTGGTCTCATCCTCCTGATGGGAGCAAAAGGGGAGCTCCGGAGTGATGAGGAATACAAGGATGGATGATACATGTGACTGCCAAGACCACCATTGTGACCCCTAATCTCTCCTGTAACTGGTGGGCCTAGTGACCCGACTAAATTGCTTCCATTGCGTGCAACAGACCTGAAATTTATAGGACAATGATGACCACCATCAAGACATTCACAATAAAGACCCTGCATCATTTTTTTTCTAATAAAATTAAAAAAAAAGTGGCACTTACCCATGGATGAGATGATGGGGATGCACAAAGGAGCCTAATCTATGCTGGTTGCTGGTATCATTTCTGGCCATCCTTACACCATATTGAGATGCAGACTGATCCACATTTCCTGACAAAGGAAAGGAAGGAGAGTGCTGCTGCTGCCAATTGTGGCTTTGTGGTTCAGTTGAAGGAAAACTGTGGGAGTTCATCATATCAGAAGATGACTGTCCTCCTAAGCTACTCGGATGTTGATGAAATAGGCCGTTTTCAGGAATGGAATCAGCAGAACTCAATGGTGCAGCACGCATAGCATTAGGAAAGCCATGTAGGGCCAAGTATGGGCAGATATGTGAGCTACTTGAAGAATTTGAATGGTCTCGGAACATTGAATTACTCATGAACTCATGATCTTTAATGAAAAGGGGAAAGAGTTAGAAGGAATAACAATTACAAAAATCTGATTAAAAAAGCTGATGAAGGTAAACCGCTTACACGAACTCGGCATTGATTCAGCCTCCCTGCAGGATGAACAAATTTTTAATTGATACACTGAATTGTAACCAAAATCAGGTGAAAACAAAAAAAAATAAAAAGGATGCAACATTCTTCTCTATATAACCAATCAGGCAACCAGGAGCTACACCTTTGTGAAACTACTTAAATTAGATATTTGTGGGCCCAAAAACATCTCAATAAGCTTGATGTAACGATGATCAAGAGACAACTCCTATGGGGTCAAAAAAGAAAATTAATCTTGTTTTACACTTTTAGTTATCTGTTCATGCAACTTAAGGGCTATCTGCTGTTTTGTGCTGGAATAATCTTAAAAAGGAAAAAGAAAAGAGCATGGATATTGGTATTATGTTGAAATTTCTTGATAAAATTAAACAACCAGTAGAATACATCACATGCGGTACAGTTCAAGAGTTCAGATCTGAACTGAAACAAGTATTTTCTAATCTTTGAATTCGAGAATTATTTTCCGATGCACATCTTTTAGATAAGTATTTGAGGATTTTTAAGCTTAATACCATCAGACAGAGGCTGGTCATTATCAGCTCAAATGGCAGTAGACTGCAGACAATCAGATTGAGATGCAAATGTTAGATATTTAGTCTGAGAAAAAGCTACAACTAACACAACCAACAATCAAGGAGTTGCATCACCGGTTTGAGCATCCATATCAGAGAAGCTCTAAAAGTTTGGCATGATCATGAGGTCAACCAATATAAACTACTTGATCTAATCAGATCTGAGCCCAATGACAACAAGATCCTAGGTGTGATAGATCATCAATTTGTCCAGCAAAGAAGAGGGTGTGATGAGATTTTATACCCGTAAAATGATGTAATATGCATAACAAAGTGAATCAGATACCTCATAGTCTAATTTGAGTGGTTTAAATTTAGCTTGTGAATGTTCAACGTGATAGAAGCATGTTCTGGTAGATACTTCTCAATATACATTTTATAATTGTTTGAAATGTTCTCAAATTTTGTTTTTGATAAAAGATGGTTGGTAATCACCACCCTTGAATCATCAATTCACCCTATGCAAAATGCACGTAACAAAAGAAATACAATTTTAAGAGCTAATATAGCAGTAAGTTTTTTAACAATATACATTCTACACATCAAGACCTTATTCACTACCAATTTCAAATCCTAAATAAACCTATATTTCCAGCCATCTAACTTATTCAAATTTAAAGTTACCATTCCTGAATTATTTATGTTTAATCATGTGAGATAATATGTCAAAGAATGAAACAGCTTTTTTGATTTCAAAATGAAGCATTCCTGTTTTACAGAATGAAACATTTTCTGTATCTAAAAATCTGAAATTTTTTTTCTTATTTATGTTTCATGGAGAAAAGAAATAGCATGGGACATGAAAAATGAAAGAAAAATCCTTTTCTGGGCCATGGGATCAAGAGGTTATTAAACTGAGAAGATGACTCGATGCTTATTAGCCATGGATCTTCAAATTTGTTCGCATAACTTTACATGAAAGAAACTCCTTCCCTTCAAAAGTCTCCACCAAACAGCAGTTAGAAACAGTAGATAAGCTCATACATGGTTGGACAAATCCTTAATGGAAAAATTAAGCTCATGCAATTGAGTAGGTACTTATGAAAGTTCCAATAGATTAGGAAAAATCCAAAGAGAAAAAAATGGAAAACCTTAACTTCTATGTGGGGACTTGTTCCAATCCTTAAAGGCATAACCAAGCCAAAAGTCATGTACCAGGCCATGTGCAGCAAAAGTATCTGAATTTGTAGAATAGGAGCACGGGCTAAGAAAATGCTGCACTACAATTAACTGGACTTTCAGGTTGCTGCTTCAAATATTTTCTGAACCAAACTGGATTATGGAAAGAATGGTGTAAAATAGTAGCAAAAATTAGGGTAATTGCTAAAGATGCAAATAATGTAAAATTGATGTTTAATTTTAATAAAAATTGCAGGTTCTGGAGGTGAAACATGAACTGAAAGAACATAAGAATTAAATCAGTAGCAGATTAATTATGGTAAGTGAAATACAAATGAAAATCTTAGCACATGTGTGCAGGTAAAGTAGTGTTTTATGAAGTTTAGGAAGATTAGTATACAACAAAAAGAAAATAATACAAGATGTAGAAAAAAATTTGATAAGAACAATTATACAAACTAATCGATGTATATAAATAAAATATATCTCAACATAAGAAATTATTAGAAAGAAACAAAATAAATAAATTATTAGCTAATGTGCCAATGTCGTGTCCCACATTCCTGAGAGGCTGAGATTGCTCATAGAAAGCATGTATCATTGCATGTTAATGTTCATTCTTCATAACCAAATATAATCTATAGCTCGGTGATTTAAAAAGCACTATGCGTCTATTGGCGCCAAGGTCCAAAAACGCCTAAGGTGCTAGACGCTCACCCGAGTGAAGCGAGATGCTAAAATATAAAAATATATAATATAATTAATAAATATAATTATTTAAATAAAAATATGATATTAAATTAAGAAAATACTGTTGCTAGTATACAATTAGTAGTATACTGTTAATATACTGTTAACAGTATAGAAAGTGAGAAGAGCGTGACTAAGAGGAAGATCAAGGCTGCCGACTGAGTGCAGCGGCAACGATAGCAACGAGCAACGACAGCGGGAGCGGCAGCAGCGAGCAACGACAGTAATAGCAATGAGCAGCGGGAGCGGGAGCGGAAGCAGCGAGCGACGACAGTGGCAGCGGCAGTGGTAGCAGCAGCGAATGCAAGAGCGGCTAGTGACGATAGTGGCAGCGGTAGGAGTGGGAGTGGCGAGCGAAGACGGTGGCAGCGGTAGCGGTAGCAGTGAGCAGCGAGCAGCGGCAGCGGGAGCAGCGACAGTGGTAGTGGCAGCGGTAGAAGCGAGCAGGGGCAGCGGCAATGGTAGCAGCGAGCAACAACAACGGGAGCAGGAGCGAGAGCGGTGAGCGACGACGGTGGCAGCGGTAGCAGCGAGTAGCGAGAGCGGGAACGGTGAGTAGGGTTAGGGTTGGGAAGTCGCGAGAGGAAGGCTGATATCAATGCTTTAGTTGGTTCGATTAAACCAACTAAAAGCACCGGAGACCGAACCAAACCTAAAACGCTGGTTCGGTCACCTGGTTTAACCCGGGCGCTCCCCGAAGCGCCCGACGCCTGGGCTCGGGCGAGCGCCCAGGCGACGCCTCTTTGAAGCGCGCTGCCTGGAAATGAAGCGAGGCGCTCGGGCGAGGCGAGCCCGAGAGCCTAGGCGAGGGCCCAAGCGCCTATTGAAATCACTGCTACTATAGCTTACCATGAAAACAATCATATTGTGTTATATTTAGACTTACTAAAAGGTATTTAAGCCTCTTTTCTGATCACTTTAAATATTTAAAATCCTCATCAATATTATATTTTTGCAAGTTCAACCAATTTTCCCTTCTTTGAAGAACAACATTGCATCTTGTTATTGTTTAGCTGGATTAGTAACGAAGTTCTAGTAATATAAATTCCATATTTCTTTCAAGTTTCATATCCTTCCCTCTTCCAATCTATTAAAAATTTAAATCATATTCACCATTTAAATTCCACCATCCAATTCTAGGATATCTAATTGTCTTTCCTTTTCTCTTCTATTTTTTATAGATGTCTCCAACATCATTAAATTAAGGTGGCTAAAAATTAAATCAGGACTCACGTTTAATCCTTCACACCGGCTAAAAATTATTTTTTTATTCCAATACAACGAAGTCCTACATGCAATATAAACAAGATTTATGTGTATGAAATCTTACACCGATAACTCGATTAAAGTTTAAACTCAGATCAGGCCATATGGAATTTAGAATCAACTTAGGAATTATCAATAGAGACATCATATATTAGGGGTAATTACAGATTACCCCCTATAGTTACCTAGGATTAGCATTCCGATCCTTACACTTTAAAAAGTAGCATTGAGATCCCTACATTTACAAAAGTGAAACATTTAACCCCAATTATCCTCATGTCATCAAATTCGACGGGAACAAAAAGGATAAAAAAGTTAATTTCATAGACGGTAGACCACCGGCTTGCAAGGCCAACGATGTCGGTGGCGAGCGAGGCAGGTACCTGAATCCCCTTTGGACCACCACCCTCGCGCGCCGGCCTCGCGTCGTCTTCTTCCCATACCACGTCCTGCATCGCAACAAGCAAAGGCCCCAACTTGGTGTGCCTCTTGCTAATTCCGTCGCTAGCCCCATTGGTAAAATCCACACCGCAGTGCAGAGCGCGGCCACCTCCTCCACCTCCACCTCTCCTGCCGCCAATGTTGGGGTCTGCTAGGAACCCTTAAAATTTTGAGTTTCTGAGTCCTAAACTGATGTAATGTTCTCTTGAGTTTTCTAGTTCCAGTAGGAGTTGGCTAGGCCTTCTAATTGGCTAGGGGTCTTATTTGAGATTTATTATTTTGAATCTTTGATTAGGAGTCCAAGTCTTAATGGACTCAAGAGTAGAACTCTATAAAAAGAGATGTATCTACTTCTTTTCTTCATCAAGAAAATAACATTTCAGCCTTTGGCAAACCCTAGGAGGCTGATCCCCTCGAAGTGATCTTATCTCGTTCTTTCTCTTCTTCCATGATAAAACCCTAGGGGTCTTATCAGGGTCCAGGTTGACAGCAACAAGCATGAGGCGGGTGCCGGAGGTGGTGGAATTCTACCACTCCCTTTTGTGGTAGGACTCCAGGAGGGAGACTTGTGGCGGAGTGCAAGAGGCATCTACCACCGCCGCATTCATCTCCAACGCGCGCGACATGATCGACGAGATCAAGAACCGCTCCGTGCACCTCCTCACCGTAAGTCTTGTTCCCCTTTCCCCTCGCACGCTGCCAGCCTCGCGTGCCACCGGCGTCGCCTGCCTTGCGTGCCACTGACCTGCGACGGAGTGCAGGAGGTGCCTCCCACTGTCGCATCCGTCTCCAACACGCGCGACATAATCGGCGAGATCAAGAACTGCTCCATGCACCTCCTCGCCTTAAGCGTTGTTCCACTTTCCCCTCGCGCATCGTCGGCCTCGTGTGCCACTGGCGGCGCCGGCCTTGTGCGCCACTAACATCGCCGATGGTCTACCATCCACAAGGGAGGAAAACATAAGTTACTATAATATTACTTTTTTATCCTTTTTATTCACGACAAAATTGACGACGTTAGAAGAATTAGGATTAAATGTTTCACTTTCATAAGTGTAGGGATCCCAATGCTACTTTTTAAAGTATGGGGACCAAGATACTAATCCTAAGTAACTACAGGGGGTAATCTGTAATTACCCTCATATATTAATTAGAATTGTGACATGGAAAGCAATAAAAGGTTATTGATCATCTTCATAGGCAACCAGATTGTCACAACTCAAGCACAAAAAACCATATATGCTAAGTCCACATCCAATGTAGGGCTAATCAGGTCAAAGTATTAACACAAATATAACCATCATGTTAGCTCATAAAGTACAAAGGCAACATCTGGAAGTGTATATATTAGGCCCCTATATAGCTGAAAGATTGCAAGTTCAACCACAAAAGCAAGTTTCTTTGGTGTATGCATCAGATCAAACAATACTTTGGGTGAGCCAACCTTCACACTCAGTCACTCACACAATCTTCAACTCGACCATTGTTCAATGATTTCACAGTAGCAACTCAGGATTATAGGACCTTCATCATGGTCAACATGAGATCCAAGTATGACCAGTCATGTGATAGAAGTAAAGGACAAAGATATGCAACTTGATGATTAACCAATTGAAAATTTCATCATCAAACCATTCCATGTCAGATCAGACTAGGGATCTACTATATCTACTCTGACCTCGAAACACCATGGGCGGTGAATTGGGAGTTCCTGACTGATTTATTCAAAATATGGTTGAAAGAGACAAATATGTAATGGAACATATAGCAGAAAGAATGTATCTCTAGCTACCATGGGAATATAAACTGTTTGATTTCAACTTTAAGAAAAACCATGGAAACAAAAGGGTGTGCTCCTAAAGTCATCATATCAATTGATTTATAATCCAAATTAAAGAATATAATGATTGTCCTGTGTTCTGACTCACAGATATATAATCCATGGGGAGAATTAGGAGTCTGTTTAACAATACAGGACAAGATTTTAATATTTACATAAATTGGTAAAGTATTTGAATAAGGTACCCAACAGGCAGGATTGCACCACCATGGCAATATGTAAAGATTTACTACCTATTGGCCACAGACCAGTTGGCATCAATCAACATGACTGACAAAAGACTCAATAAACAATAGCCAATGATCAACAAGGCACACCAAATTGCAAATATTAGCTACTATCTCCACCTAAGACTAATACATGTTTCCAAAGAATCAATGATTATTATGAGTGCATCATAGCACATCAATGAGCAAAATAAATTACAGATGTCAGCAGCACTTAGGACATCATGAAATGTACTATGATCAAGGCTATATGCCACAGTTGCAGTATAACATACAAAGATAAGTACTGAAACTCAATTAAAAATGCAAATTGAAGCAAACGTGCCATATAAGAACACAATCAAATAGCCGTTAACCTTCCTCTAAAATGTATGAGATACAAAATGGTATTATAGTTGAATATGAAAGACAAGCTTACTCAAATAGTGATGCCAGTTGAGTAAATCCACGGAAAGGCAACAACTGAAATCCAAATGGCTGCAAGAAAACATGAGTCAACATTTACCAACAGAAAAATGCAAGAAAACACAAGTAATAGACAGAACTTCCATATCCCTTTCAACAATCTCAAAGGGTTCTCTCCATGCTGATCTACTGGAATGGTTAAAAACCAAAACATGCGAACTTCGGCTGTAATTGTGAGCCCTAAGAGAATGAAAATCGTCCAACACTTATATGGGGCCAGTCATTAAGGACAAGTCAATAGTTGAAGGATCCATGCTGCCCACATTAAAACAATTCTCTATAGCAAGTTATAAATTCCTCGCCAAGTACAACGCCCTGTCCAACATAGCTAGGTGCAAAATAAATTCAGGAGCTAATAAACTAGTACAGACAACTTTGGAGTTTGGAATCTTCGATAGAGATTCAGGGTTTATCAATAACCAAGTCGATCATTACAATATCAAATGCTCAAACCACACACTGCTATTCATTATGAAAAAGAAAACAAGAATCAATATCACAGTCTTGATAAACTTAATTGATGCTCATTCCACCTCATTTCTTGAGAGGAGGAACTCCATAAATGGATAAATTGATTTGCAGCTCTACACGAGAACAGACTAATATATGCAAATGTTCATAGTTAGTAATTATGAGTTATGACTGGAAAAGACAGTTGATGAATTGGTTATTCTTCAGTCTCCAGTTGGTAGTTTTGTGCAGTGAAGAGTCCATTAGACTTCGGCAGTGTTTGCTGTACTGCCTGATACGGTACTGTATGGGTGGTACGAACCAGTCTGACAAGAGATCAACACGCGAACCACCCTGTACCAGGCAGTTTATAGTTGGGTATCCCATATCGGGCGATATGGGGTCTGTACCAAGCAGCACGGTCGAAACTCGACCAATACTGACATGTACCAGTCGGTAACGGTCAGATTTTGACTGTTACTGATGGATGGTTGAGATTTGATCCATTCCAACAGTTAATTTTGAACGTTGGAACCATTTAAAAGGGTTTTTAAACCCTTTCCTCCCTCCTTTTTCAGCTCGTTTTACTCTCTTTCACTCTTCAACTCTCTCAAACTCATTCTCACTCACATCTCTCTCATTCTCACATTGTACCCTCTTCAACTTGAGCAAAGCTGCGATCTAAGGATTGGATCAAATTTGAGAGGTTTAACACTTAAGTTAGAGAAGGATCACTCTAATCAATAGATATGTATTCCCTTTCTAGATTTTTGTTGATTTACGAGATGATTACCCTATTCTATATGGTTAATATCTATTAGGTTGTTTGACATGTTTATAATGGCAGAATAGGATTTATTAGGGAGTAATTAAGGTTTTTAATACTATGATTAGTGGGCTTAATGCTGATTTAATCAAAATTAGACACATTGTGTGAAATGAAATCTATGTATTTAATAAGTATTAGGGTGATTTGCATGTTTACGATGCTAGAAGAGGGTTAATTAGGGATTAATTAAAGTTTTTAATGTTGCAATTAGTGGATTTAATGATGATTTCATCGAAATTTGGCCCATATTAGGTCAATTCAATGTATTTAATCCGTATTCGGGTGCTTGGCATGTTTATAGTGATAAACAAGGGCCAATTAGGGTGTAATTAAATTTATTAATACTATGATTAATGGATTTAATGATGATTTCATCATAATTTGACTAATATTGAGTCATTCTTTTCTAAGGCTGATCAGTCTTATGATACGGAGTAGCAGGTCAATGGTGAAAGTAGAAGTTCCAACATACTCCAACTTCCACACTAATACATACCACAATCATACTTGCCTTAGGAACCGCCTCATACACGTATGGTTCATGATGATCAGGCTACAACAGCTACGAAATTGATGAACTAATAGCATATGGTGTATCAATATATCATGTCGTGAGAGTAATTTTAGGATTTGGTCTGACAAACATACCATATTGATATACAAATACATAGGATCGAGGATCCCAAACCATTGCCTGTGGAGTCCAGTCATTCATTTTGGTGGTAGAACTAGGTATATCCATTAATCAATCCATTTATCACTTGATTCATTTGAATTTTAAAGTTTAACTCGTAATCTAACAATTCAAGTCAAATTTTTGTAGATAATTCGATATTAACAGAAGGTTGGTTCAGAACATGTCACAAAACTGCTCCTCAAAGCCCAAAAAAGTCATTATCCCTTCTTAATTTAGATAATTTAATGAAATTATACT
The DNA here is from genome assembly GCF_036884655.1 of Musa acuminata AAA Group. Lineage (NCBI taxonomy): Eukaryota > Viridiplantae > Streptophyta > Magnoliopsida > Zingiberales > Musaceae > Musa > Musa acuminata. The sequence goes on along the minus strand of NC_088356.1, from coordinate 16,741,018 downwards.
AAACTTACATTTAGTTCCAAATAAAAAACCCTAATCTAAGTTTTTTTCCTATTTTTCAGGTACTTTTTGAGGTTTTTTGGGCCCTTTTTTGTGTCGTCAGCATGCCCCACCACACTAACACTCACCATACCAACACCCAGCATGCCGGTATAAGGCAACATGTGTCATGCTGCCGGCCGACACACCCAGTAGGAATGGTAAGTCGAACCCAGGACTTAGGTTCTAGTTTAATTATAATAATTCTGATTCAACTGTGAGTCAGAGTTCTAAATTAGGTCTAATTCTGATTTAACTTTGTGACCGTGAGTAAATTCAAGTTTGGAGCATCCATATATAGCTTTTTATTAGTTTAAAGTATTTGGGAAAAAATCACAACCTAATTAACTTGGCTACCATACAGATCCTAAAAGTTTTAGACCTCCTATCAATAATGTGATCCACAAGCCAAATCAACAGGGTGGTTGGGTCAATCCTACTTCTGACTAAGTCACATATAGTGTCCTAAAGTGAGTTGAATTATAGGCTAGTCATACCTAGTCGACATGGTACTACATTTTAAGAAACAATATTTGAGTGAGATCTATGAGAGTAATATGATACTGTTGCCCTATTGATGCTATCTTATATGCATTTCCCTTATAGTCCACCTCTTTTAACGGGGTAACTGTGGCTTGTTTCTGTCAGTCATGGACAGCAAAACTAATTTTGACCAAACTTTTCCTTGCAGGAGAATTTAATGACTCAAGTTGTTTCAATAGAAACTAAGAAATTACATTGACTTCTTACCCGAAGAAAAAAAAAAATCATTGAAATCCAGTAATCTCTAAATTTAAAGTGCTCTTGTCATATGTTATCATTTTTTAGGCCTCTTCCCAACCATACCTCTCCTATGTTCACTCATTTTTTCTCGTCCTGGTCTTCCATTTGCTAAATTAAAGGACTTAGCTATGGTTTTTTAAGCTTCCAAAGTTGATTCATAAACTGAATTATTTAATTGTTTATAATTCATGATTCTGAGCATGTATCCATCCAAATATCATGCAAAAAAGCTGAATATTAAGTGATTTGGTTAAATTTTATGTATATATAAGTTCATTTCGCATTGGCTCATTACATTAAAATTGGGTATATAATGAACCCAATAATTCTTTTGCCATCAACATTTCTATGATCTTGTTTTGGTATCATTACACTGGAAACAGGTATATAATTGACCTAATAATGTTTTCATCAATATTTCTGTGATTCTGTATTGGTCTTAGTACACTGAAATTTGGTATACAATTAACACAATAATTTCTTTCTGCCACCCTAATGATAAAGCTGAACTCTGGCAATCTGTATCTTATATTGTTGGATATAGGGAGCAAGGTTACAAATATGGATCAGAGTCATCAGACTCCCCAAGTCCACCATCATTTCCCAGTATGACGAAGCAGTGGCAAGGGACATACAGGTATCTTGCACTTTCCTTTTTTAACTACTTTTTCCAATGATATCAGAGAGTGTCGGTACATAGCTCGGTATCCCGAGTATGGTCCAATAGTTTGTCCAAACTACTACTTTACTAGTATTTAAAACAAGCAATGTTTAAAAAGGTATTACATATATCTAGCTTGTTTAGATGTATTTCTGTTGGTACATTTTTCACTAATAAGTATCTTGTGCTAGTACATTTCTGGAGACTACTATATTTCCAGGTTTACTCAGCAGTTATTAATTATCGAAATACCTATTCCATTATACAATGATATTAAACAAGAAAAATACAGTCTACACATTATGCTTTCAGTCAATTTTCTTTCTGTTGAACTTCACTTCTTATATTTCCAAAGCACCAAAAGTGCAAGAACTGAAATAGCCAAAACTAAGTCCAAGAATTAAAAACCTTGAACTAGTTGTCTAGAAGCAAAATATATTTCAATTTCCATTGTCACCAATCCATTAGTCTTAAATGATTTGGATCGAATCCCACTTTGTGGGTGTCAGTGTCAAGGACCCACACTTGTTCATGGACTTTAAAATTTTATGAGCTTGTTATATATATATATATATATATATATATATATATACATATATATATATATTACATATATATATATACATATATATATATATATACATATATATATACACACACAGATCAGTTTTAAAGGAGAGAACAAAGAATAGAGTATGATACTCTACACTTTAACAGAATAAGGGTATTGTAAAATCTTTTATATCCCTGATGATAAACAATACCATTTAAGAACACATGATATTTAAGAAAAAAAGTTAAAACATAAAAGGTTGCAACAGCTAAAAATGATTTCTACAAAGGAAAATATTATTTTGCCTGGATACAAAGGAGCAATCTTAATAAAAAAGGACCATTTAAGTAGCTTATCTATCAGCTTTTCCACCACAGAAAAACATGGATATGCAAACCAAATGAAAAGGTATACATAAAAAAATTTCTGGGATGCTACATTGATATGCAGCTTAAACATGTCATTACCATCAGGTCATGTATGTAAGAGCTGCAGAGTTATTCTTCAATTTAAGGATTCATACAAATATCCAAATTTTCAACATCAATTCATGACAACAGAGTTGATCTTCCTCCATGTCATGAAATAGTCCAAGAAAGAGTTATGATCAACCTTCCCAAGAAGATTACTAGTCCAAATAAAACATACCAGCTCAGAGTAACCAAGATCGTATATGTCCTCAGTCACCCATCCATCAATATCAAAATCAGCAGACGAACGGTTGCCATTTGCATAAAGCCACCGGCCTTTCTCAACTTTGCGACAATTTGGACATTGCATTGCTCCTTTTGCATTAAATGCAGATCCAATACAATCTGAATAAGAAATAAATATTCAATAACATTTAAATAGTGAACTGACAGTCTGAAAAATAATACGAGTTAGTTCCAATGACATCATCATAAGAAGTAAAAAGTGGTAAAGATTAAATGGTTTAAAATGACAGTCGGACCGGTACATACTACCCAGTATTTATTGGTCCAATCAAGAACCAGTAACAGTTGTATATTTGGGTACTATCTGGTATTCAGTTTTTTTATTTTTTTTAGTGATAATGAGTGGTATACATGGTATACCAGCATCATACAGGTTCAATAGCCTATCGAAACCAGTACTAAACTGGTATTTAAATCCTTGAGCTTAACTATTGTTTTCTTTTCTTTTTTAAATTTCTAACAAGTTATGTTACAACTCATATCAACCAAACCCAACTTAGATTAAACTAGATCTCACAAGAACCTCTCAATAATTTTCTTGAAATCTAGAGATTTAATTATGATGACATTGGATCAACAAAGTTTATCAATGAGCTGGCACAAGTAGCTGACAGACAAAGAAGCAAAGTTCCATGATCTATCATGCCATTCTTGTACTAATCTCAGAACAAGTTCTCATACACTACATATCACATTAAATGATTAGTATCCAAACTTATGAGTAAAATTATCAAACATTAGCATCACATTTCTCAACTCAACTCCTTTAGTCTTTCTGTTCTTTTACTTTATTCACAAGACAGATTATATTCTCTCTTTAAAATAAAAAGTTTCAAGAGTACTAGAATTACATTGAGAAGAGGTTACAACTAGTCCAATTCTCCATTAGTAATAGATAGCAAAAAAAAACTAAAAATGGTCTTACCTGACATCAGTCTTCTTGTGAATGGAGAGGGTAGGAGTGTGCAACATGCTACAAATTTATTCACTCTCAAAAAAGCTAATTTCAGTTGATGTACAGAAGAACATCATATGTCATAGCGACGGATTTTACTAAAGATCCAAAATTTTCTTGCTCATCTCTTATATTCATAAACCTTGTCAATAATGATGACCAGAGCATAGAAATCCAACAAAATAGAATTCATATGAATGTAGTCTCATGACTATGAGCAAATAAGCCTGACTCATCCTTGACAACTAAGTGATGTTACACTACCATCAAGCTCACACTCATTCATAAACCTGGTCGATATAACTAAAAAACATGACATTAGTCCCATGCTTTTGTGTGTGACTCCAATTTCCAAACATTTGTGTGTGTGTCATGGGTCACAATGCTTCCTAGATGCAATTACATGAATGAACATAATTTTGGATAATATGTTCTAACCAAACTGATACAAGCTTTTATCAGAAACAAAAGAGACACAAGCCACCCAATATGTAAAAGAGAGTGGCACAGGTGTATTTTATCTCTGGCCCTCTTTATATACATATGTTATCACCCTACCTTTGTCCCCCTCTCTCTTAGTCACCCTCCCTTCCAGTCTCTGCCTCCATCTACAGGTGACACCATCCTCACTTTACCTCTCTGTCTCTGTCCTTGCGCTCTCTCTCTCTCTCTCTCTCTCTCTCTCTCTCACTCTCTCACACACACACCTAGACCATTCAACTGTTTCCAATGTTGAGCAAGGCATAACAAGGTAGGGCCGATGTACTCTGTCCCATGTGGCAATGGTCAAGTATAGGTACCTTGTACTGTCAATATATGGGGATGGGGATGAGTTAATTTCTACATGATTGGGACATGATAATGGCTGTCGGAATGGAACTTTGATCCATCATTCCACCCATTGTAAACCCTAAATTAGGAATGCATGATACAAACCAAACAAAACTTAATGTTGTACTATTACAACTCCAATCTTATAATTTATCATAGTCACATAGATAGGAGTCCTCCCTTCTTGTTCTAAGATACTCTTGCCAATTGAGTGGTTGACCTCTGAGGAAAATAAAGAAGCACTGAAATCATCTAAGGAGCAGTGAAATCATCTATAAACTATCCTAGAGAAAGAACAAGCAAAATAATTATTTTCCAGATAAAAGCAATTTTCAGAAAATTGAAGCATGCAAATGCCAATATGTCAAATCCTGAATAAAATAAACAAGATGTGAAATGGATATAAAATTAAAAGGACAAATATATAAAAGTTTGTAATCACAAAACTTGACATTTATTTGGATTGTCAGCATATGAAATTATAGATCATTGTACACAACCAGTAACTAATAAATATTCATAATTTATTCACAAGTTTGTTATGACAAAACTTGACATTTATTTGGATTGCCAGCATATTTAGATAGTTATAGATCATTGTACATAACCAGTAACTAATAAATATCCATAATTTTTCACCATGAAAGGCACTCCTGATAGTAATGCTCTAACAATTAAATGGGAACAAGAACGTATTTAGAAAGAAGTAACATGAGATCATTATTCTAATTTTGTTAAACATAATTTGATTTTATCACAAACATCATTCAAAAAACATATATACCCATCTCATCTACTATCATATGATAAACAATTAAGAAAACCAATGGTTTTCAAAAGCAACGATCGTCATTTTCCCCAGACAGGCATGAAACGGGCGGCACGTATCGGTCCAAGCACTGACCAATACACGGACCCACCCTGGTCCGGTCCAACATATAAAAGGGAAGTGGGAAACCCTAACTCCCACTTCTCACGCGAGCATCACCACTGCTTCTCACATGAGAGCCGCCTCCGCTTCTCATGCAATCGCTGCAAGCTTGTGATTTCTCACCGCCATGACCCCCACTTGCCCTGATCGATGCTGCACACCGCCACACGACCGAAGCTGTGATCGATGGTTTTCACGCAAGCGCAAGCGGCTACGGCAACCTCCGCTTGCTGCGACCTTGTGGCACACCACTACATCCTAGGTGAGTCTCTTCTCCTCTTTCTCTTCCTCTCCCTCTTCCTTCTTCCTTCTTCCTTCTTCCTCCAACGTCACTTCCTCTTCTTCCCTCTTTCTTCCTCCTTCCTCCACTATCCCTTCCTCTTCTCCCTTTTTTCTTCCTCTCCGAAACACCGATACTTACCGATGTACCACATGTCAGTACACCGGTACAAACCAATACATACCGGCCCGACAAATCTCCGAGTTGGGTCTGGTACCCGATTTGGCAAACCTTGTTCAAATGCAACCATGAAATATTCTGAAGTATCCCAAACACATATGGGAAGTAACCAATGGCTATCACATACAATTTGTGCTCATACGGAAAGCTTTGTCTTATCTATATTGTCATATATGGCGTCTATGACTGATATAGTAATACCATTAATATTAATTTATATTTACCTCATTTTATACGGTTGATAATGTACAGGATATGACCCTCTTATAAATGTATTCTCCGATTTGAGGAGGAAACTTGGTCTGCCAAAGACAAAAGAGAGAATAGATACAGAGAGAGAGAGAGATACAAACTATGATAAACCTATTAAATGAAAAAGCCAATACTAAGTCTAGGTCTCTATGTTCAAGACACATCAAATATATGGTAAAACAGAATTACTTATGGGATAGTTCTAAATTTTGGATATATCGGAATCCCACAATATCCTATTTATTACATGTTTGGAACTCTCTAAACATCAACCTCTGTGGCTTAAGAGCTCTCTTAGCCCTATCTAAAACAAAAATAGAATGCTGGATGAAAATAAAATCCAAAATCTGACTAAACTTATTAAGCATAACAACTTAAATTATAGATAATAAATATCTTAAGAAAGCGGAAAAGTAGAAAATTAATCTGATATAGAAGGTGCGCCCATCAGGAGTAGTTCAGGTCCAGCCACTCACTTCTTAACACAAAGATGTATAATTTCAACTCCAAACTTGAGTCCATCTATGTCAATCCTTGTTCATTCAACTCTCGATTGGTCAGTCTCCATTCATCTAAGAACATATGTACACCATATTTATGCAAAACCTATAACACATCTATATTTGCTTTGTCCTTTAAAAAAGATATTATTAAATTTCCAAAAGCACTCTATCCCATAAAATTTCCTTTTACTATTTATTTATTTTTCTTATAAATAAAATGGACCTTTTTCATAGGCATCGGGTTCCTTTATCAAGTTTCAATGCACAACATATTCACAGAGCAAAATTTACTACCCAAATAAACTCAATCGATGGGTTGCCGAAGATATAAAATTTATTTCTTAAATGATAGTACATTTTGCTACTACATATGTTATGCAAATATACAATATTAAGGTCACTAGTGCATTGCTTCTTTTGCTAGAAACTAAACTATACTCCCAACTATGCCCACTCACCTTTATTTTTTCTCATATCTTCCTGAGAAAGGCCCTCACTCTATTTCATTGTCCTTCTAATTTCAAAAGTAATATTACACAAAATAGCACATTTTAGTATTTTCACATGTGCATCACGAAGAAAGCGACATTCCCTTGAGAATAACAGGCAAATGAGGCATCAGTTACCCAATTTCGGTGAAATAAGAGCATAAAATCACACTCAAGTTCTGCAATCAGAAAATATACTATCTTCTCCATAAAGGAGAAAATATAATACAATGTCCTAGCAATATTAGTAAACTATCATGTTATTTTTTAGTTTCTCCAGGATCAGAGATAAGAAAACAATCAATTATTTCTCTCAGCAATTATATACTGCCATTTTCAGGTCTCTAATTAGTTATATTCATTCTCAATCTCAGTCTTTCTAACCAAGGATTGAAATTTCGTACCGTACCAAAATTTCGAAACTTATTCGGTACGGTACGATACGGTACGATATACCGAGCGGTATATTTCGGTAACCGCTCGGTATATATATATATATAATTATAAATTATATATATATATATATAGGTAAACGGCTCAGTTTACCTCTATGCGGGGCAACGTCACCTCGGCAACATCGCCTCTCTTCTCGGGCGACGTCACCGAGGCGACGTCATGGATAAAAAAAAAGTTACGTCTCGGGCAACATCGCAGATTAAAAAAAAATTGCAATTTCGCTCGAGAAGAGAAGAAAAAAAAACATCTTCGCCTCTCTCCGCCCTGCGACGCGGATGCCTCCTCTCCCGTGCGCAGATGAGAAGTCGCCAACAGACGAGGAGGAGTGCAACAATCTACGGGTTCTCCCTTTTTTTTCCTATTTCTTTCTTCCCCTTCTCCCTCTTCTTTCTTCTCCCTCGATCACCGTCGACGATAACGCCTCAATCGACGGTACTGCTCGATGGTGGGCTGTCTATGTACCGGTCTGCTGACGGACCAGTACGGGCGGTATCATTCGGTATTGCAAACCTTGTTTCTAACTCAATGATACAAATAGCTATTGAACACTCAAGAATCAATGATAGAAGAAAAATTGTTGCCACACCTTGTACATTAACCCTACATTGATAAATCACATAAAATAAGTTTAAGAATGAAGATTTAATTCTGTATAGGAAATTTTGTTCTTTTATCAGTTAAAAGAAAACTTTTCTAAGGAAACAACTTATTCATGAAGTGTCAGTGACAATATTTAGTCATATATACAACAATAAGAAGAAGCCATAAAGTCCCTGCCAAATATTTAGTCTTTCATCAATACTACTACAGGTCCATGATGTAGCAAGCTGCAAATCTAATGGACCAAATTATCATTGAGCAAGAATTAGCATCACATTCAACTATAAATAACAGAACATTTCTTAAGATCAAAATTTACCTTCATATATGTTAATACCTAAATTTTATAGCCGAATAACAAAATGGAATTGGAGCCACCCTTCTGCTTATAACAGTTCTTTAGTTACATAGGTTAAATCAATTACCAGGCACAACTGCATGTAAAAGAATGTCCTTAGCAACAGAATACATGGACCAAAGTTAGCCTAAAACCACCTTGTAGCATTAATATCAAGTTCAACTTCTTCAAGGAAAAGAAATTCCACCTTTATACACACCATTCTACATGATAGAAAACAATTAATGTCAAATTTCTATTTCAGTAGAAAAATAAGTATAAATTGAAAGAACTTATTTTAACTCATTAAGTTCGGATCTCTCTTTCCCACACTAGGGACTAAAACCAGAATGAAAGGTTCGTCATGACTGCTATCTGTATCTGGAAGCACAATCATTTGACAAGATTTCAAATTCCTGTCAGAAAATCGCTCACCTAAAACATAGATCAAATGGCTGACCAGATGAACATAAACAACTCGAGCTTCAAGGCTTATCTATTCCAGATCAGCTAATTGATCGTTTAGTCCAGATAACGGAATTTTAATACCATGTCAAATTATCATAAATGTCGAATCTTTTGCTCAAGGACAGAGTGCTTAACATCGATCCAACTGTAACATCGACCATTCATGAGAGCAACAAATTACGAGTTCCAGAAAGAACATACAGCAGCAACAGATCTAGGTAGAGAAAGATGAATCGGGACCAAAAACCCGATTTTGACAGCAGGAAGTGCAAGCATGTAGCTTAAAATTAAAATTCAAACCAGAAAAGAGGAAGGCTAGAACGGGTACAGGATCAGCTAAGAAAGATCATCACGTAGGAAAGGGTAAAGAAATTCGTCACCTAGATGGAACTCATGCCCGCATTGGAGCTTAGCGGTGGATCTCCTCCCCTGATCCAGTACCAGCTCGAGGCAAATCGAGCAGGCGGGGGCCGCCGCTGCTCCCTTTCCGTCCGACGAGAACTCCGTCTTCTCCAGATCCATCGCCTTGGAATCGTTCATCAAGACGCCCCGTCCTCCAATTGCAGATCCTAGATCCTGAATGAAAGCCCTGGGAAGCCTCGATCGACTACCTCTATTGCTTCCACCATGAAGAAAAAAGCCGAGCCACAGAAAAGAGAAGGCAGGGAGAGAGAGAGGAGAGAGACCGAGAGCGGAAGCGGAGGTATTCGGACAAATGGAAGAACGAGAAATCGTAACCTGTTTTAAGGATTTGTCGCCGGAGCTGATAAATCCATGCTTTTCCATATATATAAAATTTATAAAAAAGAAACCCTTGTGACTTTACTTGAATATCCTCCGAAAACGTGCCGTATTTACATATACCTCTCGTGTACGCAATAAATTTATCTGAACTCGAGTTGAAATTTGATCTATTTAATTTGAGTTAGCAGCAGAAATGACATTACGGTTTGAGCTACAATTGATGGCGAGAATGTGACCGGGTTCGTTTTATCGGGTCCAAACCCATTAAGCATAATGTTTGGCAAATCTTGGTAAAAGATGATGTGATGGGACACATAAATATTCGAGTCGAATGAATTTTAAATTGACCTGTGGTCAATTTGTAATGTCTGGCCAAGTCTTTTTAAATCAGCTAACTTGGGCAAAAGCGATTTCATGTGATCCACAATGTTTGACTGGGTCACTGTGACTTGGAACCCAAAAGATACATGGAGTCGTGATGCTTTGTGAATCACTTTAGATTTGCGAACAGAAGCTGATTTGATGGAACGCATGCTATGCGGTTACTTGGGACTTGTAATCAATCTAAATAATTCAAGTGTAAACAAGTTTGTTTTAGTCTTATATCACAATCAATTTGCTATTAATTGATCTGGGATCAGCCTTAGAATAAATCTACATTTAAGCGATCGAACAGACCTAAATCAAGCTTCAGCTTAATACACTTTTTTCTTTATTTTTATTTTTTATTTGATATTTGCACAATGCTCCTGAAATGGAAATATTTATGTATTTATCTTGTTATTTCAATGTAGGGTAACATTTTGGGCAACAAGTAGCAAGGGTGGAAAATATCATTTTTTTAAAAAAAATTACCTAACACTATAAATTTGTAAACTTCTAACAAAATTTTTAAAAAAATAAATCAGATTTAATTAGATGAGTAGGAAAAGCTTAGGTGATAAAGGAATTTGGAGAAAACATTAGATGGGTAGGACATTGGGTTGTATCATCACTCATCCAAGAGGCTAAGCACTCATCTTAAATTTTTGTTTTGAGTCTTTGATACATGCTTTCTTCTTCTTTTTTTTCTTGTTATTTTTAACAAAGAATCAAATGGCTTCACTCATGATAATGGCAATTTTTTGACAGATTCTATATCTGTAGCACTTCTTGCCTCCTTGTTCCTTTGGCCATGCCACTTTGAAACAAGTAGGGTTCTTAAACTTTTGAAACAAAATTGTCAATATTTTTCTTCTCTGTTGTTGTTGTTACTCGTTAAGAATTGGCTTCACCTTATTGACGACACAGCAAAACCCAAGATTCATAATGAACCCGAAAGCACCGAACAACACTTGTGTTAGGATGGAGAAGTAATCATCAATATACTACTAGTACACAGAGATGCTATTCAAACGGAAGCAAATAAGATTGGGTTTTGAGGAACAATACAAGGACAATCTTAGAAAGTGGCTTTTGAGGTCCATAATTTTATCTACTGCATCCTCGTCGATATGGTGCAGCCATTTGTTGCAGCTTGCTTACATGTATTCCTTCCTCTTGTAGAGAGTCGTCTACCGCTGGATATTGGACTCGGTTCAAAGAGAGACTATCATCACTAACATCGCCGTGAAAAAGAATATCGACTACCAAGCGATCATAGAAATTGCATGCGTCAGTTCCCCGAAAGAGCTGCTGGTGGTGAAGGAGGAATACCATGCTCGTTATAAACGTTCCCTGGAAGGAAGGAGATGTTGCAGCCCTCACAGTTGGAGAATTTAGACAGGTATGGCAGGCACTTCAGAATTATGGCATTTATACATAGTGGTGATATGTCATCTATATAATGGCTTGCATTGCAGCTTTTGGTTTCACTGGTGAGCACGTACAGATAAGATGGTGATGAGATCTGACATAGGTGTTGCTCGTTTGGAAGCCAAAATGCTATGCAAGCCATTATATAGATGTCATCTATATAATGAATGGCTATCAAGTCACAGAACTTCAGCCACGGTGAGCTCATTCGAATCCTGAGTACCAGAAGCAAGGCCCTACTTTGCGCTATCTTGGACTGTTACAAAGACGAATACGACATTCCCATTACAAAGGCGACGACACTTTGACTACTGAGTCTCCCAATGAATTTGCATCGCCACTACGAATGGCAGTCCGATGCAGTGTGTCACCCCAAAACTGTTGTCACTCTCGAATATGCTGTGGGTAAAGAGACTTCTGGGGATTACAAGAGCTTCCTCCTTCCTTTAGTAGGGAACTAAATATGCTTATTTCATATAATGAAGTATAATAAACTCTGTCATCCTTGTTTAATTCCTGGTGGTGTAGAAGCATTTCATAGTTGCACTTTCCTTTAAGGTTTGATGTTTGTTTCAAGACAATGGCGTGCAAGACAATGATTCTCTACTCTTATGGTTAAACATTGTTTTGGGCTCATCAACAACATCATCAAAGCAGGAGACACGAGGCTGGGGAAACGAAATGAGATAGTAAGATTAGAGAAAGTTAAGGAGATATTCGGCTGTATAACTTATAACTGATGTAGGTACCTACATATGTCTGAATAAAAATTTTGTATATTTTGAATAATCTTCTAGCGACTAAATCAATCCAGAATATTATCTTCGATGGGAATATGATTAAATTAGCCCAAAGCACTATCTTCGGTGCTAACATGATAGATCAACTTAAAGTGCTATCTTTATTACCAATAGGATTGAATTAATCCAAAGTTCTATCTTTTAGACAACAACAACTAAATCAGCTTCAGATGCTATATTCAATGTCATCATGATCGAATTGGCCCAAAGATTAATCTTTAATATCAATAAAGTCAAATTGGCCTAAACTATTATCTTTGATGCCAATTCGGTCAAATTGATATAAAATACTATCTTACAAATCAATATAATCAAATCAATCCAAAGTGGTATCTTCAACATTAGTGTGGCTAAATCGATCTAAAGTATTTTCAATGCCAATATATTTGAATTGACTTAAAGCACCATCTTTCACCCAGTGCAACCAAATCAATCGAAAGTGCTACTTAGGTAATCAAGAAAAATTTTCATTAACTATAAGCCTTTTTTCTTTATATAGTATATTGATAGTCCTGAAGATTACATCTTACTCCAACACTACTACTTCGTGTATGGAAGTATGATATGTGACAAATGATATAGTATAATAAATTATCGATATCTCAGCAACACAACTTGACAATACGGTAAAAGAGAATATTTAAAAAAAATATTTGAATCGATGAAGGAATTATTAATGACCTCGAGATATCTATATTCAAACACATAATTAAACAAGCATTCTTGAATAGATAACTTGAGTAACTATCTCAAATCTCCAATCTTGATTCTCATGAGTGTGCCTCCAATTCTTGTGACCACTAGCCACTAATTTTAATTAATTTTTTTAAAAATTCAATATTGGACCGAATAATATAGTCTTTATCGAACTTGTTTCAAATATAGTTATACAGGATTTTAATACTTAGATTTTGCGCTCTCATCCAAGTCAGACTGTGATGTACTCCGGAAAGGATCACAGTTGGTCCGAATCACCGAGGGAACAGCTGAATTGCTAACCGTTTACGGAGTATTGATCTCCACTAAAATCTTCAATCCTGTAAGTGGGTAAACATGATATGCTTTTCTACCGTTGAAACTTACGAAGGTCATGGGACTATAAAAACCGGGAAGCTTGGGCGGAGGAGGAGGATGAGAACTACACAGAGGCTTCATAGTATGCCGACATTGCTGGTCCTGGAGGGAGCAGGCGATCTCATCGGCGACAATAACACGACGAGATCCATCCATCCATCCATCAAGCGCATCCCACACCATGTTCATTATGTACATCGGGCATGGCCATTGGCAGCAGCCCGAACTTGTTCCTTGTAACCTTTCTCTCCAGTTCTTGAGAACAACGATACCTTCCTCAAAGAGCTCATTCTTCTCAACGGCAGCATCAACAAAAAATCCTAAAAGTCAATACATACAAAGGAACAAAGTAACACTACCCAAGAGATTTGTTTTTTTGCATGGCTCTAAAACAGATTCTTCTGAAAGAATCTGTCCTGCCAATAGAGCAAGGCAAGCAAGGAATAACTGATGTAGTAAACTTCTTAGTGTATTTGGAGAAGAAATTGGAGGCTCGTCGAAGGCAAAAGGAAACCCCAAGTAGACATTTATTACACGACGACGTTAGTTTAGGGGGAGCGTTGTCGATATACTTCAGACAGCAAAACGGCGGAGGAAAAGGAGATTAGGATTAAGTCTCGTCTACTATATTCTGCTCTTCAAGTAGACACTGTTTCTGTCGTCTTTGACACGACACATAAGGAGAGAGAGGCACAATCAAACAGATATCCATGAACGCCGCCGTTAGATCCAGATCCAATGGTACGGAGCAGATATCTATTGGCTGTCCATATTTATGCACTACAAACTATGTTCATTGTATAAGACTGGCAGCTTTCAAATCCTTGGTGTCGATAAGTTGGACACTGCCATCAGAGAAATGAAGGACTGTTTGGGAATTTTCAAAGAGGAGGATTGTATTTATCTTCACATCATAAATAATGAACTCAGTGTCCTTAATTGGTGCACCAAGTCTAAATCTAAATTGCCTGAAGAAATAATAGATAAATTACCAAGATTTTCATACGTCAGTCATTTATAGAAGAAGGCAAAATGTTTTTTGGTGCCAATTATGTGAATGATATTCTATCATAATTATTTTTTGGCTCTTGATTCCTCCTCTAATCAGCAGGACTACTATTTTCGTCCCCGATCTTTAGAAAGTTTTTTTTATGGGGATAAGTCTGATCTAGTTGTGGAGTCCTTAACTATATCTCCTGATTGGTCTTAACAAAAGTTCTGAGCTAAATATATCTACTGTAGAATTTAACAAAAAAAGTAATGACATTATTTTAATAATTCTATTTTGGCTGCTGTCTCCACATTTCAGGTTAATAATTCTTGAGAAACATAACATTTCCAAGTTGTTGACTTCAGAGATAAAGAGCTCTATGGAATAAAATTTGTAAATTTTATTATCTTATAAAATTAATATATATTTAGTGTTGGGGAGAACATTCGAGACAATATTATTATTATGGCAGATAACTTAACATATTTTTTGTTTTGTCAAATTCTTCGCAAGAGACTTCTCCTATCTTTATCAAGCTTGATATTGAAAAAAAAATATAAGATTATTGGTTTTAGGATGATTTCTCGGAAAAACCCTTCTCTTTCTTCTTTTCCAAAGAAGTACTCCCCTTTTTCATATTTTCCCATCAGTGTCTTATTTTTCCAATCGACCCTTAACAAGACATAACAACAACTCTTTTTTTTTTTTTTTTTTCAGTGGATACGTCCATAGAATAAATCGGTACAATTCCTCGTATTTTCTAATCGGCTTAAAATATTATAAATCTATTTAAAAATAATATAACTAAAATAGAAGTCTCTATGTTTGATTGTTAATCTTCCTAAACCAATAAAAATACTTATTTGAAATCATATTTTTATACATGAGCTATTTTTTTAGTTTTGAGACAATTTACCTTAGTTACAGTTTTTTTGAATATATTTATAGTATTTTTGATGGAGGTGCCAAAAACACTGTAAGCCTATTTAAACATTGTAATCGATACTATAAATCTTATACATGAGGAATTGGCCCATTCATCTTATGAAATGATCCATAGGGAATCTGCAGATACTACTCTAATTATCACATTTTGGAGATTATGATAAATAAGAGATACTTTTGAAAAATATGAAAAGAGTAGCTCTCGGAAAAAATGTTGAATCTCATATTTTGATGATGAAACCAATCGATATGTGTTTATGTTTTAATCTGCGTTTTGAGTAATGCAGGATGCTTCGATCAAGATAAGACAATTATAGTAGGAAAATCATGTTATGCCGGAGGAACATGTTAGAAGATTGGACGTTGGGCTGATGGATCGGTCGATATATCGACAGAAGGCTTCGGGCCATGGATTCGGGCATCGGGCTAAGAAGAGCGGAGATTGTGCTAAGGATATTGGAGTTGCGGAGTCAACTGGCTGATTGGGCAATAGGTCACAAGAGAGGACGATGCTAGAAGATTGGACGTTGGGCCGATGGATCGGTCGATGTATCGACAGAAGGCTTCGGGCCATGGATTCGGGCATCGGGCTAAGAAGAGCGGAGATTGTGCTAAGGATATTGGAGTTACGGAGTCAACTGGCTGATTGGGCAATAGGTCACAAGAGAGGACGATGCACCAAAGAATCGGACGAAGCGTCAAGGGAACAATGATATGCCGGACAACTTGATTAGATGCTTAGGATTAATTGTCTAGATCGAAGTGTGTTTTACATGTGCAAGATTAATTATGATAGCTTAAAGACATAAAGCAAGTTTACCGAAGTCAAGTTCGATGGGTGTTCGAGAGTCTGTCGAAAGTTCGAAGATTCGTCGGAAGTGTTGCAGGAACCAACCGAGAAGGAATCGGGGACTTGCCGAAGTTTTCGGAAGTCCGTCGGAGAGATCGTCGGAGGTTTGCGGAGATCACCTAAAAGGTTCGGCTACTTGCCAAAGACTCGCTGAACTTGCCACAAGATCGAAAGCCTACTGGGAGTCCACCGAAAGAAATCCGAGGGTGTATCGAAAGTCAGCCGGAAGTTCGTCGGAAAGCTCGCCGAAAAGAAACTCGACGTTGCCGGTTAAAAACCTGCTTAGGACTATGTCTTAATTTCATAGTTTACATATAATTAGGGTTAGGATTAAGAGTTAATCCTATAACCTAGTTAGGGGCCAACTGGGCCCGAATATGAACTGGTTTTGGCTAAATTTGGAGCCCAACCAGTGACTCGTAAGGATCGGGCAGTGGTACCGTCGGACTGGGCAGTGGCATCGCTAGTACACTGCTGGATTGGGCGGTGGCACCGCCAAGAACCCGAGAGGTCTGGCGGTGGCACTACCAGTACACTGTTAGTATTAGATACTGACAGGCGATGGCACCGCCAACACTAGGAGCCCAAAAGTAATTCAAATTTGGAGCCCAAATTTGAATCCTCTTGGGGTCTATAAATACCGCTCAATTCTCAAAGACACATTTTGATAAGTTAGAAAGTGAGAAAAAGCCTTAGCAAAGTCTTTAGCAAAGTCTTGTTTTTTTAATAGCTTAAGTGTTCACCTCCCTTTTTATCTTTGAAAAATCTATAAGAGTGTGAACCACTTGTAAAAAGATTGTAAGAGGGGTATTTGGTCCTTCCCCTTCAAAGTGATTTGCTAGTGGAAGTTGGGAGCCTCATCGAAGAAGGCTTCGCAAGTGGATGTAGGTTATTTGACCGAACCACTTTAAATTGTTGTGTTCCTTGAATATGTGAGTGTTTAACTTTCTGAAATCTTTATTTACTTAGTAGTAAGATTTTGGTTTTCATCTCCTTACTTTACTCGAGCTACTTTTACTACGTCATTCTTTGTCGAATCGAAATCTCTACATATTTACGAAATTATTTTTAAACTTAAGAGTTTTAATCCGCTGCACTAATTCACCCACCCTCTTAGTGCCGCTCCGATCATAACAATTGGTATTAGAGCTAGGCTCACTCTCATATTTGGTTTAATACCTAAGAGAGATGGCTTACTCTGACATGCAAGAGGGACACTCTATTACACGTCCGCCTATGTTTAATGGGTCGGATTACACGTATTGGAAGACTCATACGAGGATCTTCCTTATTTTTATGGATTTTGAGCTTTGGAATATTATCGAAAATAGATTTCAAAAATCTTCTCTTCCGATGAGCAAATGGGATGAATCGGAGAAGAAGGATTTTGCTTTAAACGCAAAGGCTATAAATGCCTTATTTTGTGCACTTGACAAAAATGAATTTAATCACGTTTCGATTTGTGATTCGGCTTTTGATATTTGGAGAACTCTTGAGATCACTCATGAAGGCACTAGCCGAGTGAAAGAGTCCAAAATCAACATTCTTGTGCATTCTTACGAACTTTTTTGGATGAAACCAAGTGAGTCCATCGGAGGCATGTACACCCGTTTCACGGATGTCATCAATGGACTCAAAGCTCTTGGTAAAGGTTTTTCTAACTTTGAACTAGTAACTAAAATTTTAAAATCACTTCCAAAGAGTTGGGATCCAAAAGTTACGGCCATTCAAGAGGCCAAGGACCTTAAAATATTTCCTCTTGAAGAACTTATTGGGTCTCTAATAACCTACGAAATGAATAATGTGGCAAAAAGGAAACTCGAGAACAACCTTCCAAAGAATATGAAGGATTTGGGACATAGAACATTTGAAGACCACTCGAGCATAAGCTCAAGTGATGGTGAACTTAAACTATAAAAGAAACAAAAATTAAAAAGCAAAAAGAACGGAACTACTTGCTTTGAATGCAAGAAAAAGAACAAAAATTGGGATGAATCGAGCTCCTCCGAAGACGAGGAGAAAATAAAAAAAGGCGAGATAGCAAACTATGCCTTAACCACTTTGAGGTAATCGAAACCCCCTTAATTTATTTTGAAATTACTTGATCTATTATGTATTTTTTTTTAGAATAATTATTTTTCTTGAAAATTACATGTTTAAAAAATTAAAAATATAAAAATATGATCATGATCGTAATTTTAAAAAATAATAATAATAATTACATGTTTTATGTTAACAGAATAAAATGTTAGATTTAAATCTAATGATCATATGTATGTTTTTCTTAAGAAGAAAAAATGTGTATCTTGATTATTTCTGATTTTGATTGAAACCATGCTTGATGTCTTAATGAAAATATTAAGAAGTTTAATATCATGCTTAATGATGATGCATGGCTTTTGTATGGAAAACTAAGCATGAAAAGATAGATTCACCTAAAAAGAAAAATGCATAACTACAACAAATAACAAAATGATTTTGATTGAAAATACCTTATGCTAAATGAAACCATGATTGATGAATATGCTTTATGTTTATTGATTTCTTTGCCTTGAATGTCCTATTATGATGAATATTTTGAAAATAAATGAAATCATTTGAAGTAATGCATAATGAGTTTTCTTTCGAAATAATGCATAATAATTTTTGTGATTTATGAATTATCAATTTTCACGATAATAAAAGTGGCTTCTTCAGTTTAAAAATGATGCATGTTTTGATTTGACATAAATGAAATAGGCATGCTTATATGAAATAGTGTAAGTGTCATGCTTGACGATTGTATACTTAATGATGCATAAAGTTATAATGAAAATATTAAAATTTTGATACTATGATTTGATGATTTTATGTATGAGATTTTAAAGTTATACATGATGATTTTTGTGGTTTATTGATTTTGATGGTTTTCATGATAAAATTTATTTTTTGATCCTAAACGTTGATGCATGGTTTTAACATAAGAACAAATATTTGAGCATGCTAATATAAAATCAATAACATAAATTGAAACAACTAAAAAGAGAAAAGTATTTTTCTTAAAAATTCTTTTTCTCTATCTTATTGACTTTAATGAATCTATTTGATCATCTTAAAAGTGATTTTGATGATTTTATTGATTTGAATGAGTTTCATCTAACCACGATTTTTATCTTGATTTCTGAAAATTATAACTTAAAATTTTATTTTATAAATCAAGATTGTCTATTATGATTCTTTCTTTTCACTATTTGAGTTATGAAAAAAGAATCATAATATGTCTCTTGATATTCAAAATTTATGTTCACTATTTATGCATCTCATCACCAAAATTCTTTTTGATATTCTTCATGTGATAATATAAATGCATGAAACACTCATGATATGATTCTTATACAATTCCGTGTATCATGAAATATTTATCTAATCACCCAATTAATTCTTCTTGATGTTCCTAATGTGATGAAATGAAATTATGCATGAAATACAAATGAGAAGTTAATTATTATGCATGATAGGATGTAATGAACTTTGACATTTAGATAACATCAATTGAAAAGCTATGATCATGTTGCCAAAATGATATATCATGAATGCTTGGATATCATGTATGATATACTCGTAATGATGATTGATTTATTTGTATCATGCATGAAAAATGAAATGTATGGTTTTGAAATTGTATATGTTCGAATTTGAAAATATGATGATGTATAATGATGAAATTATATAATAAAAATATTAAACATTTTGAAACCATGTTTTAATGTCATGTATAATGATCATGCTTAATAAATTTCAAAATTATGCATGGTGATTTTTAAGTAATTTATGGATTATCAATTTTTATCATGATGAAATGTTACATTTTCGGTTTTAAGTATAATGTATGTTTTCATACAAAAAACTTGAGCATATTGATTTGAAATCATGTTTAATGGTTTTATAATTCGAAATTATGCATGATGAATCTTGCGATTTATGGATTATTGATTTTTACCATAATGAAAGTGCCTTATTGATCTTTGTCATAATAAATCTTACACTTTCGGTTTTAAACATGATACATGTTTTTATTTGGCATAAATGAAATAAAATCATATGAATTGAAACAACTAAAAAGAGGAAAATATTTTTTTAAAAAAATTATTTTTCTCTATCTTATTGATCTTGATGATTATTATGATAAATCTATGTATACCATTTTGAATCTCTTGAAAGTAATGTTGGAATTTGTCGATTTGAATTTGAATGAGTTTGTATTCAAATCATGATCTTGATTTCTTGGATTTACTACTTGAGAGTTTTTTTAATCACGATCTCTTCTTTGTACACCTACAATTTTTGTTATTTATAAAAAGAAGAGATTTGATAAAATGAATCATGTCTTTTGTAATTCAAGAGGTCTTATCTTTCATGATATGATGTTGTTGGATTTATGGCTTGTATGCCTTGAAATAATTCAAATATTTTGTACTATTTTGTTCTTCCCTTATTCTTTCTTATTTACAATGATAAAACGAGAAAAGTTATGATCATGCATGGTAGGATGCAATTTGACAAATTAATACCATGATGATTTAAAATATTTATGATTTGGAATGATGCATATGCTTTTTATTATGATGATGTATATGATGTATTGCATATGATGTGTATCATGAATGCTTTAAATGATAAATGTTTGGTACCAACAATCATGAAGTGATAAATACTTAAAAATGTTGATTTAATGTTCGGCATTATGAATACTTTATTATCATACATGAAGATAGTGATAAATATTTTGAAAATAAATGTTTGTATCATATTAGATGATTTTACATTTTGTGCATGATGAGTTATAGTGATGATTGAAACAATGATTGAAATAATATGAATGATGATTTGAAATCATACATATAATGATGAGTTTATATGTTTTAAAAATATAATGATAAGTTTATGCATGTAATACTTTAACGAATGATAATGATGTGCAAATAAGATTGATACTTACCTTTGTCATAATTGATGTAAAGGGTCTTCCCTTCTTTTTGCCAATGACAAAGGGGGAGAAAGAGTTGCTAATGTGCTATCTTGAATTGATGTAAAGGGTCATCTCAAAGAGAAATTAGCTAGCTTGCACAAGTTAAGAAAATGCAAAAACTTGCTTACTTTCTTGCACATCTAAAGAGAAAATACAAATGTAACACTTGCCAAATTGTTTGCTTGCCTCATGTAAAACATTGTCTCTTGCTAGTTTGGCATTTTGCTAGCTTGCACTTTGCAAAGGAAGTAAAAATTTACTAGCTTGCAACTTGTATATTTCAAGAAGCAAGAGTTGCGTTCTTGAACATCTCTAATTTGTAAGCTAGCATGATGTAGAACTTGCTATCTTGAACATTACAAAGAAATGCTATCTTGCACATTGCAAAGAAAAGCAAATATGCCAACTTGCATATCTTTAAATTTGCTAGCTTGTATGTTATAAAACTTTCATATCTACAACTTGATAACTTAAATGATCTAAGCATGATGTAACACTTGCTAAATTTTCAAGCTTACAAATTGCATGATGATAAAACTTGATATTATGTTTTTCATGTAATATGTTGAACGTATACTTAAACACATGAAAGTTGGAACTTCTCCTTTTTGTTGATGACAAAGGGGGAGAAGTATGTTGATGACATGCATGATTTGATCATGACATGTTGCTTGGATTTTTGAATCCAAGAGTTTCTATCATTATGACATATTGATAGGGGGAGTTTGTTTAAACTCCGAGAGTTAAGGTTAACTTCGTCATCGATTGGTTGTCATCATCAAAAAGGGAGAGATTTTTGAATCTTGTATTTTGATGATGAAACCAATCGATATATGTTTATGTTTTAATCTACGTTTTGAGTAATGCAGAATGCTTCGATCAAGATGAGACAATTATAGCAGGAAAATCATGTTATGGCGAAGGAACATGTCAGAAGATTAGACGTTAGGCCGGTGGATCAGTCAACATATCTACAGAATGCTTCGGGCCAAGAAGAGCAGAGATTGTGCCAAGGATATCGGAGTTACGGAGTTAACTGGCCGATTGGGCAATAGTCCGCAAGAGAGGACGATGGGTCGAAGAATCGGACAAAGCGTCGAGGGACCAATGACATGCCGGACAACTTGATTGGATACTTAGGATTAATTGTCTAGATCGAAGTGTGCTTTACATATACAGGATTAACTATGATAGCTTGAAGACATAAAGTAAGTTTACCGAAGTCAAGTTCGATGGGTGTTCGAGAGTCCGCCGAAAGTCCGAAGATTCGTCGGAAGTGTTGCCGGAACCAACTGAGAAGGAATCGGGGACTTGCCGAAGTTTTCGGAAGTCCGTCGGAGAGATCGTCGGAGATTCAGGAGATCACCGTGACGGTTCAGCTACTTGCCAAAGACTCGCTGAACTCGCCACAAGACCGGAAGCCTGTTGGGAGTCCGCTGGAAGAAATCTGAGGGTGTATCGGAAGTCCACCGGAAGTTCACCGGAAAGCTCACCGGAAGGAAACTTGACGTTGCCGGTTAAAAACCTGCTTAGGATTATGTCTTAATTTCATAGTTTGCATGTAATTAGGGTTAGGATTAAGAGTTAATCCTATAACCTAGTTAGGGGCCAATTGGGCCCGAATATAAACTGGTTTGAGCCAAATTTGGAGCCCAACTAGTGACCAGTAAGGATCGGGCGGTGGTACCGCCGGATTGGGCGGTGGCACTGCCAGTACACTGCCGGACTGGGTGGTGGCACCGCTAGTACATTGTCAGTGTTAGATACTAACAAGCGGTGGCACCGCCACTAACAGGTTGTGGCCCCACTAACACCGAGAACCCAAAAGTAATTTAAATTTGGTGCCCAAATTTGAATCCTCTTGGGGTCTATAAATACCCCTCAATTCTCAGTAGAGAAGACACCTTTTGATAAGTTAAAAAGTGAGAAAAAGCCTTAGCAAAGTCTTTAGCAAAGTCTTGTTTTTTCAATAGCTTAAGTGTTCACCTCCCTCTTTCTCTTTGAAAAATCTGTAAGAGTGTGAACCACTTGTAAAAAGGTTGTAAGAGGGGTATTTGGTCCTTTGCCTTCAAAGTGATTTACTAGTGGAAGTTGGGAGCCTCATCGAAGAAGGCTTCGCAAGTGGATGTAAGTCATTTGACCGAACCACTTTAAATTATTATGTTCCTTGAATGTATGAGTGTTTAACTTTCTGAAACCTTTATTTACTTAGCCGCAAGCTTTTAGTTTTCATCTCCTTACTTTACTCGAACTACTTTTACTAAGTTATTTTTTGTTGAATCGAAATCTTTACACATTTACGAAATCGTTTTCAAACTTACGAGTTTTAATCCGCTGCACTAATTCAACCCTCCCCCTCTTAGTGCCGCTCCAATCCTAACAAAAAATCCAAAAAAAGGATTTTGTCCAGAGTTAACATTTTCAACGGGCTTCCACTATCGATCTTCTTTCCAATGGACGGAGATCAACTACCCTTATAACTTTTTTCTCTATTCCAAAAGTTTAGAAGTTAACCTTTACAAGCCACTCACCCTTCTCTTAAACTAAAATCGAAACTTAGAACTAGAGGGAAATTATCAAGGATTTACTTCAGAGTTTTCACATTATTTTTGTTTCAGTTCTTGTCTTCACCGAGTAGGGATGAGTGGGGTATTTATAGACCCCAAATGGATTCAAATTTGGAGCCAAAATGATCTCATCCTGACTTTTTGGGGTACTGACAGTACCACCGTACTACTAGTATTGGACGATACCATCGCATCGCTAGTACTGGACGATACCATTGCTTGTCAGTTTGACAATGGGTGGTACCAACACATGATAGAGCCTCGAAGACTGGGCTCTAGTGGTACCACCGCTTGGCAACATTAACTACTGACAGTACTACCGCCTAGACCACCTGGGAGGCCGAGCCTTAGGCTTGGGCTAGCTAGGGATCAATGAATGAGCATTTCACTTAGCCCAAAATAGCCCAAATTCAGACCTAGTTGGCCCATAATTGAGTTATCCTAATTACATTCTAAATCAACCTAATTAGAACTAAAACTACTTCGATCTAGATAATTATTACAAAGCATTAATCACATATTGTCTGACATATCATTGGTTCATCCAATGCATCGTCCGACCCTTTGACGGATCGTCCTCTCCTTCGGTATATTGCCTAATCGGCATATTGTCTTCCCACAACATCTGATTTCCTTGGCGCAATGTCCGATCTTCTTGGCTCGATGCCCGAACTCATGTCACAAAGCCTTCTACCGACACATCGATCGATCCTTTAGCTCGACGTCCAATCTCCTGACATATTCCACTTTGGCCCAATATTGATTCTTTCAGCTTTAATCAAATTGTCTCTCCATGATCGAAGCTAGTCTTGCATCACTTAAAACACATATTAGATTACAAACTTATCAATTGATTTCAGTATCAAAATTTGAGATTCAACAATCTCCCATTTTTTTATGATGACAACCAATTGATGACAGAGTTTAAACTAAGTTCCCCCTATTAATATGTTATATTGAGATGAACTTTGAATTAAAATTGAATTCAAGTCAAAGCAATTTTAATCATGAATATTTCATCATTGCATGCATCATTATCATAAGATGAAGTATTGCATGCATAATGCTAAATTATCATGTATATTTTCAAAATATAAAATCATCATTACATACATGATTCCAAATCATCATGGTATCAAAATATCAAAGTACATTATATCTTACCATATATAATCATCATCATATCTTCTCCCCTTTTATCATCAACAAAAAGGAGAAGTGCAACTAGCAAATTTTTTAGATATAATTTTAAATTATTGTATTATAAATATAATTTTAAGTTTTTGAAATATTATTGCATATATCATCATGCAAGCTAGCAAGTTTTCCAGATATGAAAGTTAGTAAAATTTTTGCATCTTTTGAGATGTGTAAGATAGCATGTTTTTGCATCTTCTTGAAATATGCAAGCTAGCAAACTTTGCTTTTCTTTTTAGATGAACAAGCTAGCAAGTTTTTTTCCTTTTGCAATATCCAATAGCAAATTTAGTAAGTTTTACATCATTTTTGAACATGCAAGCTAGTAAATTTTATAATATTTTAGAATATGCAAGCTAGCAAATTTTACATCATTTTAAAATATACAAGCTGGCAATTTTACTTTTTTTTTGTGATATGCAAGCTAGCAATCTTTGCTTCGGTTTTGAGATGTATAATCTAGTAATTTGATCTCCCCCTTTGTTATTGTCAAAAGGGAAGGAAATAATATAATGTTGTAATTCTTTTTCTTTTACATTAATTTTCAAATCATGACAAATGAGATATCAAGAAAAATTTATATCAATATTTCAATCATTAAAAATGAAAGATTAAGTCATGAATACCGAAAGACCATGAGTCATTTTTAATATATCTCTTCTTTTATAAATAGAAGGAATTGATCTTGATTCATAAAGAAAACTCAAGTCATAAAAATCGAGAAATCAAGATCATGATCCAAAAAATGTATAAGAAGAATTTATATATTTGAGAGATTTAATAATTTACCTAAATTTAATATTTAAGCTAGTACTTTTGGTTCTCTTGAGATGCTAGTAATTTTTTTTCTCCCCTTTGTCATTGTAAGAAAGAAGAAGAGAGAAATAATACAGTAGTATAATTCATTTTTTTTTACATCAATTCTTTAAGCATCACATAAGGTTTATAACCATAAATACAAATTAATTATACATAATGAAAATCATATCATGAAAGATAATATTAAAGATCATGTGAATATCAAAAGACATAATTCAATTTGACAAATCTCCTCTTAAATAATCAAATATAAATCTTAGGAGATCAAATAGTATAAGATCTTCAAAAGAAATTTTAAGTCATGAATTCTGAGAAATCAAGAGAAAGATCATGATTCATTTGAATAAATACTCTTTAATAAAATACAAGAATTATATGAGAATAAAGAGTAGGGGGTCTTGATTCATATAAAAGGAATCTCAAGTTATAATTCCAAGAATTCAAGATCATGATTTTGATAAAATTCATTTAAATTCAAATCATCAAATCATCAAAATCACTTTCAAGATATTCAAAATAACATAAATAGACTTATCAATTTCTTATTGAAAAATTTATAAGATATAAATAGAGAAAATTTTAAAAATAATGTATTCCCTTTTTTTATTTGTTACAATTTATGTGATTTATTTTATATAAGTATGTGTTTTTCTTTTATGCCAAACAAAAGCATGCATCATTGTTTAAAATAAAAAAATAAGATTTATCACAAGAGTCATCAAGATCAATAAACTGTAAATCAGAAAAATCATCACCACTTCAAATAATCATGCATCATTAAATTATCAAGTTTGATTTCATTAAACGTACACCATTTTTAATCAAAATCATTTTGTTTATTATAGTAATGTATTTATCTTCTTAAGTGAATCTAACTCTTCATACTTAGTGCTAGGAGTTAACATGCAATTGTCATGCTCAATTTTTTTTTAAAAAATTTCAAAATCATTAGAAAGAGAAGTATGATCCCCCTTTTATATTTCTTACTAACTAATTTAGAAACAACTTATAAAATGTAATTTATATTTCTTATTAACTAATTTAAAAATAACTTATGAAATGCATCAAGTAATTTCATAGTAAGGTAAAGGGGTTTTGGTTGAGTTACTTACCTCATTGTCGAAAGTCATTAAAGCATAGTTCGCCACATCATCTTTATTGGTTTGCTCCTCATCTTCGGATGTACTCGTTTCGTTCCGTCATCTTGAGTGTTTTTTTTCTTTTTTTTGTACGAGAACCTTCTTTTTTAGTTGCGGACATTCACTTTTGAAGTGCCCTAGCCGATTGCATTCATAGTAAGTTATTTTGTTCTTTTTAAATTTATTTTTATTATTTGATTCTTGTTTTATAAGCTTTTTAAATTTTATTGTGAGGAGTTCAAGGTCATCATCATCATCATCATCATCATCATCATCATCATCATCATCATCATCATCATCATCATCACTTGAGTTTTATCTCAAGTGGTCTTTTATTGTTCGAAGTGCCAAATCCTTCTTGTTCTTTGGAAGGTTGTTCTCATATTTATCATGTTTGATACAAGTCTTTTATAGGTCATTAAAGACCCAATAAGTTCTTCAAGAGAGAAGTTGTTCAAGTCCTTTGTCTCTTATATTGTCGTCACTTTCGGATCCCAACTTTTTGGAAGAGATTTTAGTATTTTGATAACAAGTTCAAAATTAGAAAAATTTTTATCAAGTAATTTTAAACCATTGATGACATCTGTAAAACAAGTATACATGTCTCCAATGGTTTCGCTTAGTTCCATTCGGAACAATTCAAAATTATGCATCAAAAGATTAATTTTTTATTCTTTAACCCTATTTGTGCCTTTGTATACGATTTCAAGAATATGTCAAATGTTATGTGTAGTTTCATAAGTCAAAATATGATTAAACTCATTTTTATCCAAAGCATAAAATAAAACATTCATAGCTTTTACATTTTATAAAATAATTTTTTTCTAAAAATCACTCCATTCATTCATAAGTTTAGAGGGTTGTTGAAAACCATATTCGACAATATTTCATAAATCAAAGTTCAAAGAAAGCAAGAAAACTCTCATTCATATTTTTCAATACGTGCAGTCCGTCCCATTAAACATAGGAAGATGAATGATAGAGTGACCCTCCTGAAAGTCGAAAATAGCCATCTCTCTTTGGTGTTAAATCAAAAGAGAGAAATGTGGCTTTGATATCAACTATTAGGACCGAGATTGCCACTAAGAGAGAGGGGGGGGGGGGCGGAGGGCGGGGGTGGAGGAGGGGGGGAAGAGGTGGGGAGGAGGGATGGATTATTGGTTTCGTAAAAATGATGGTTTGAAAATTTTCACTCGATGAAATAATATCGGAAAGTGTTTAAACTTAGAGAGCACGTTCGTAAGCGTAGTGAGAATAGTAAGCAAGTAAATTAGTTTACAATATGAGAATGAAAATCAGAACAAAAATGTAAACCGAGTACATCGAATTTATAGTGGTTCGATTGTCATGACCTACGTCCACTCCCGATCCCTCTTCACTCGAGGCCATCGGCTTCCACTACCGATCTTCTTTCTAATGGGCAAAGATCAACTACCCTTACAACTTGGATAGTTGATGATGCCTTATTGTTAGATAGTGATTCTGTCATCCCAATAGTGTATCTGGTACTTAGACTTGAGAAACCAAGGATGCCCTGTATAAGTACTCCACTATTTGATACAAGACTTATAGGTCTAGAGATTCCAGATCTATCACAACCGATCATCGAGAGTGGTAGCCAACCTTACGAGGGCTATTAAGTGTCGATAGAGAATCATTTGCTCTCGGTGTCATGAGAGGAATATCTCATATGTTCTTGCTCAAACAAACTCATGGCCAAGGTCATTTATATTGAGAGAGAAAGAGTTTTCCAAGAGAATTCGATTAGAGCGAGACTCGAGTATAAACCGTATGGGTCTGGCAGCATCATGTCCGATATACAGTCTCTGAAATATTAGATGGATGAGGGACTATAGGTATATGGTAACTGAGAACAGACAGGTCTAATAGACTGGATTCCCCTGTATCATCTGGGGACTATAGCATAGTGACCTAGTACGTCCACAATCGATGAGTCGAATGAATTATTATGGAGATAATAATTCATTGAGCCAGAAGGTTGGCAGGTATGACTCACGACCAGCTCGATATTGGGCCTATAGGGTCACATACATATGGTAGGCATTGCGACGAGTAGAGGTTCGGATATGAGATACACGTTAGAGCCCCTATCTTATTGGATATCCAATAAGCCCATGAATTATTGGATCCTATGGATGAGATCCAATAAGAGCTGATATGAGATTATTGGGTAGAGACCCACTAATTTAAGAGGTCTGGATAGTTGGATGGAGATCTAGTACCCAATATGACAAGATCCGTTAGGGTTAAGTTGACAAGGGTTAAGACTCATAAGCTAAGGTCCTTTTTAGCTGCCTCCTCTTATTCTCTTCTCTCCCTCTCCTCCTTATATTGCACCCCCTATTTGGAGTGTGTGGACAACAAGAAGGGCAGCCGCTTATTGATTGCATGGTGCGCGCGAGAAAGAGTTTTGGGCAGCGATTTGAGGAGCATCTTTATAGCCTCTACCATGTGAATTACTGCTATAAAGGAGCATAGTTGATCCCCCTTCATCCTCTCTCATAGATCTATAAGTTTTCAGGTATATACGATCTCCCTAGGTAATTCTCTTGTTGGAAAATCTTGGGGGCGACATCACATGCGCAGCAGAAGAACAAGAAAACAAAACCCCCAATTTTTCAAAAAGATGTTCATCGTCGTGCGAAGATTAGTGCGCAAAATCCGTGAAACAAACTGTGTATAGAATAGATTGTGTTACCTAGGGAGATTGTATATCCCTGTTTCCTTGCAGATCTCTAGGGGAGGGTGAAGGAGGTCAAGCATCCTCCTCTCTAGCAGTGATCCACACAACAGAGCTACGATGATGCTCCTCAAAACTCCAAGCCTGCTTTGAGGTGGAGAAGGGGAGGAGAATAGGAGAGGCAAGCAAAGGCTCTATGTTAGGACTCTAGCTTGGAGAGTCCTAATTGAGAGGGACATTCATGTAAAAATGTTAGGACTCTAGCTAGGAGAGTCCTAATTGAGAGGGACATTCTGTTAGGACTCTAGCTAGGAGAGTCCTAATAGTGAGGGGCATTCATGTAGGAGGTTTTTTCTTAGAGAAGAATTAGGAGTTGTAAGGGAATAGGAGTCTTGAGTAGGAGTCCTATTAGGAGTTGGTTAGAAGTAAGAGTCTTAAGTAGGAGTCCTATTAGGAGTTAGGGTTTAGAAGCCCTATAAATAACCATGTATTCCTTCTCTTTTCTTAAGCAATAGATGAATCTTTTCTGCAGCCTTTGAGCAGCAACTTGGAGGGAGGAACCCCTATAGAGTTCCAAGGAGGCCGATCCCCTAAAGAGATCAACCCCAAGTTTAGAATCTACAAGGGTTCTAACACCTGGTATCAGAGCAGCGTTCTTAGCGTCTCGCTTCCCTTCCATAGCCATCCATCAACCCTCTACAACCATCCAAAGCAATTCCCACAATTGCTTAAAATATCGTCACCGAATTCCGTCATCATCTCCACCACCACGGATCATCCTTTGATCTCCCCGTGAATTGCAACAGGTTGTGATTTCTTACCTTACTGCTGCTGCAATTTAGTTATCCTTATTCGAAAATCCAAAAAAAAAAAAAAATTCGTTCCTATATTGCTGCATAAACTTTTCGTCACAAAGTTTTCATCTCTACGACGAAAGATACATTGCAGAATTCCAGCCGCATAGCACCATCTGTTTGATCTTGCTACTGTGCTTTTTCTATCCAAATTTCTACAAAATTTTTATGACATCTTTGACACTTCTTAACAGTGGATTTCCCTTTGGTTTCAACAAAAAATTCTCAATATAAACTACTGATCTTTTATGCCTAATCTGCTGCATTTGAATTGCAGAATTCAAGCCGCATAGCACCATCTGTTTGATCTTGCTACTGTGCTTTTTCTATCCAAATTTCTATGAAATTTTTATGACATCTTTGACACTTCCTAACAGTAGATTTCCTTTTGGTTTCATCGAAAAATTCTCAATATAAACTACCGATCTTTTATGTCCAATCTGCTGCACTTGAAAATCTATGCTGCAGAAAATTTCAGCTGCATATCGTTGCCTTAACCCATCTATTTGCAATCTTTTTTGAATGAAATTTCTTATACACTTCATAGATCATCTTGGCTTCCATCTAAGATTGATCTATTAATAAATTCATCTCTAAAAACGATTTTATGTTGCTGCAAATTTTCATCGTAACCCGCTGAAATTTTTCGACGATAATTCTGCAATTGCAACTTGCACCAATTTCCTTGCTGTTATACTGCCGAAATTTTCTTGATTAAATTAGATATCCTTGATGTCATATAAACTGTGATTTTGCTATCAATTCCCTCCTCAATTCTCTCAAGTTTTTGGTGGAAATTACATCGAGAAACCGTTGTTTCTTCGTCGACAATTCTACTCTTACAAGATAGCACATACTTGCTGCAACTTCCACGGATTTCTGTCAAACCTTTGCTACCATCTACCACAGATCCAAAACTTTCAACCACAGCCCTAAAACTCTACTAAACCACACCCTCAAACTGCACCCAAAACTGCCACAAAACAAGCCTAAATCGTAGCCTACATCCACCAATCCACCAACCCTTTTGACCATCACTTCTCTCAACCTATACATGCCTTTAACCTAACAACAAAAGAGAGATCTTAACATCATAGATTTGGAGGCATATATTATGGCATCTAAGGAGGTAATCAATGCTAAATTCGAAGCCTTGGAGGCGCGAATGGAGGATAAGATTCGGATGCTCTTTACCGAACTCAGATTGGGCCGACCACTAAGCCCGAAGAAATCACATCAAGGAGAGAGCTTTGCCCAATCACACCAACCCCAAAGATATGACTTCCAAGAGAGGGGAAGCTCTATGACCAACCCCAACTATCCATGCATGAGAGTGGACTTCCCTAGATGGGAAGAAGGAGACTCGATTGGTTGGATCTCGTGCGCAGAGCGATATTTTCGGTACCACAAAACCGCGGATGTATCTATGGTGAAAATTGCAGCTATACATCTTGAAGGGGATGCTATACAGTGGTTTGACTGGTTTGAACATACTTATGGAGTCCTTTCATGGCGACAATTCAAAGAAGGACTGCTGATTCGCTTCAGACCAACCGATTACGAGAATATTGACGAACAACTAGCAAAGATCCAACAAACCTCCACCATTCAGGAGTACCAAACCAGGTTTGAAAGGTTATCTAATCAAACTCATGATTGGTCACAAAAACAGCTATTGTGGACCTTCATTGAGGGCTTGAAGCCGGAGATCCGAGGAGAAGTTAAAGCGCGACAACCGTATACGCTTATGGCAGCCATCTCTTTCGCACGACATCAAGAGGAGCAATTGAACCATGAAGCTCGGAGGACTAGGGTCTCTCCTCAACCAGTAATATTGAAGCCCTTAGCCCCCCCTACTGTCGACCAAGTCCCTACACTAAAGAGGTTAACAAGAGAAGAGCTTCGGGAGCGATATGCGAAGGGGTTATGTTGGCATTGTGACGAGCCGTGGAGCCGTGAGCATCGCTGTAGTAAAGGGGGACTTCTTATGATTGAACCGATAGAAGAAGAGGTCATTGAACATCCAAAAGAGAGCCTTGAACATGAAGAAGAAGATACAGAAGAAGAGCCACAACCGACCGAAGTTATGGTACATACACTAGCTAGCTACTCAAACCCGCAAACGATGAAAATTGGAGGTCTTCTCAAACAACAACCAATCACTGTTCTCATCGACACGGGCAGTACTACTAACTTCCTAAATAGTAAGCTTGCTGTTCAGATATCATTACCTATCGAGAATCGCTGCAGGTTTGATGTTAAGGTCACCGACGGACGGATTTTGAATTGTGATCATAGGCGCTTGCAGGAGAAACTATTGCTGCAGGACCAAGAGATAATTGCAGATTTCTTCCTTCTCCCTCTTAACAATCATGAGGCCATGCTCATAATTAAATGGTTGATGACATTAGGTGATATTTCTTGGAATTTTATGAAACTAATTATGAAATTTTACAGTAAGGAGAAACAGGTGACATTGCACGGGAAACGTGGGGGCGACATAACAACGATTTGCACACAACAAATGGAGAATGTTTTGCATAAAGCATGTAGCAGCTTTTTGGTACAACTTGAGCAGCAAACTAAGGGAGAGCCAACATAATTTGAAGATCCAAATCTACTTCCTTTGCTTGCTGAATTTTCAAATATATTTGACGAACCGCGCAACCTACCTCTTACCTGTCGGCATGATCATTGTATAATGATTCTTCCAGGCAAATCTTCAGCAAATGCTCAGCCATATCAGTATCCACATCTCCAG
Organism: Musa acuminata AAA Group; assembly: GCF_036884655.1. Lineage (NCBI taxonomy): Eukaryota > Viridiplantae > Streptophyta > Magnoliopsida > Zingiberales > Musaceae > Musa > Musa acuminata. Next base: position 16,707,744 of record NC_088356.1, on the reverse strand, counting down.
AAGGATGAAATAGAAAGGATTATAAAAGAGATGCTCGAAACAAGAGTTATTCGACCAAGTTGCAACCTCTACTCTTCGCTGGTGCTACTTGTACGCAAGAAGGACGGAACAAGGCGAATATGTGTTGATTACCGAGCTCTCAATGGCATAATCATCAAGGACAAATACTTTATTCCAATAGTAGATGAATTGCTAGATGAAAGGGAGCACAAATCTTTACAAAGCTGGACCTTTGATCCGGGTATCATCAAATACGAGCATGTGAAGAAGACATACGGAAAACCACCTTTTGAACACACAACAACCACGAATTTTTGCTTTCTTCAACAAAAGGTGGAATATCTTGGGCATATCATATCAGAGGAAGGTGTGGCAGTGGACCCCTTCAAAATTGGAGCAATGCAAAACTGGCCGACCTCGAGAAACATAAAATTGCTACATGGCTTTCTGGGTTTAACAGGCTACTACCGCAAGTTCGTGAAAAACTATGGAAAGATCAATGCACCACTTACTTCCTTACTAGAAAAAGATGTCTTCCAATGGTTGGACAGAGCCTCCGCTGCCTTCGACAAACTTAAGGCAGCCATGACGACGACGCCGGTGCTAACACTACCAGATTTCAACCGACCCTTCATTATTGAGGCCGACACATCTGGAGTCAGAATTGGAGCCATTCTCATGCAAGATGGTCGACCACTCGCATACACTAGCAAGGCATTATCTCCCTCCGATCAAAATATGTCAACATATGATAAGGAGATACTCGCCATTGTGCGTGCAGCAACGAGGTGGAGATTGTACTTGATCAGACGATACTTTCAAATCAAGACCGACCATAAAAGCCTAAAATATCTCTTGGAGAAGAAGATATCTTCCCCCGAGCAGCAAAAATGGCTACCCGAGCAAGTTGAAGTTTCGACCGTTTCACTTCCGACCAGCAACTTCCTTGAGGATATTAAGATGGAATGGTAGGAAGATTCAGATACTAGTAAGATTATAAAAAAATTGGAGGAAGCACCAAGCCCCATGGCTCATTACAATTGGGACTCAAAAGAATTACACTATAAGGGTACTAAATTGAAAAGGAGTACGACATATCACCCACAAACCAACAGCCAACCGAAAGTTTTAAACAGGAGCTTGGAGACAGCCCAAAGCCACCCACCAAATATGACTACCCAAAGAGAACTCCAGACCCAGCCAAGTGCCATTATTGATCGACGGATCGTGACTCGACGACGACGACCCACTAATGAAGTGCTAATACAGTGGGCGAACCTACCAAAAGAAGATGCCACTTGGGAGAACTATGACGACTTGAAGATCAAATTCTCAGAATTCATGAATCATCAGCCTCGAGGACAAGGCTGATTTGAAGAGGACGGGTTTGTTAGGACTCTAGCTTGGAGAGTCCTAATTGAGAGGGACATTCATGTAAAAATGTTAGGACTCTAGCTAGGAGAGTCCTAATTGAGAGGGACATTCTGTTAGGACTCTAGCTAGGAGAGTCCTAATAGTGAGGGGCATTCATGTAGGAGGTTTTTTCTTAGAGAAGAATTAGGAGTTGTAAGGGAATAGGAGTCTTGAGTAGGAGTCCTATTAGGAGTTGGTTAGAAGTAAGAGTCTTAAGTAGGAGTCCTATTAGGAGTTAGGGTTTAGAAGCCCTATAAATAACCATGTATTCCTTCTCTTTTCTTAAGCAATAGATGAATCTTTTCTGCAGCCTTTGAGCAGCAACTTGGAGGGAGGAACCCCTATAGAGTTCCAAGGAGGCCGATCCCCTAAAGAGATCAACCCCAAGTTTAGAATCTGCAAGGGTTCTATCACAAGCCTATGAGGCTTTGAATCCCTCCTATTTATAGAGGTCCCTTGTCAAACCCTAATGGATTCTCCCCTAGTGGGTATTGGATCTACATCTAATTACCTAAGCCTTTTAGATTAGTAGATCTCTATCCAATAATCTCTCATGGGCTCTTATTAGATCTTATCCATGGGATCCAATGATTGAGGGGCTTATTGGATATCCAATAAGACAGGGGCTTCTACGGATATCTCAAATCCGAACCTCTACTCATCGTAATGCCTATCATATGTTTGTGACCCTCTAGGTCTAATATTGAGCTGGTCGTAAGTCATACCTGTCAGAACTCCTTCTAACTTAGTGAATTATTATTTCTGTAATAATTCACTCAACTCATCGACTACGGACGTACTAGGCCACTATGCCGTAGTCCCTAGATAATACAGGGGAATCCAATCCATTGGACCCGTCTGTCCTCAATTATCGTGTACCTATAGTCCTTCATCCATTTAATATCCTAGAGACCGTATATCGAACATGGTGTTGTCAGACCCATACAGTTTCTACTCGAGTCTCGCTCTAATCGGATTCTCCCGGAGAACTCTCTCTCAACCCGAATGACTTTAGCCAGGGATTTGTCTGAGCAAGAACACATGAGATATTCCTCTTATGATGCCAAGAGTGGATGATCCTCTATCGACACTCAATAGCCCTCGTAAGGTCGACTACCACTCCCAATGACCAGTTTTACTAGATCTGGGACAACTAAACCTATAAGTCTGATATCAAAAAGTGGAGCACTCATATAGGACATCCTTGATATCTCAAGTCTAAGGACCAGATACACCACTAGGACTACGAAATTGCTGTCTAACAATAAGACATCATCAACCATCCAGCATTCTATAAGCGGATCAATCAATGAACTCATTCTCCAATGAGCACCTATACTGTATCCCTAGTGTCCCCACATGAGCAGCTATGAGACTAGCTGCATCCATCATATGGATGGGTATACAGCACATCAATCTGTCCAGTTATCACGATGTCCCTCTCGAGTAACCTATGACCGGGATTATTTAGGATCTGTGTTTAAAGGTGAATCAATTTCATTATCGTGATCTCATCACGATCCGATTCCCATTGCACAGATCCAAGGACATCACAATATATACATGCATATATACAATAGTTAATATAAAGTGATAAATACCAAAATATAATAAGAAAAAAAAAGATTCCATGTCAAGTCACACGTGCTATTGATTGGCTTGCTGGGCACTTATGACTAGCAATCTCCCACTTGACCTAAAGCCAATCACCTATGTGTTTGATCCCTATCAGACCCCTGTGATGCTCAAAGACAATCTAAGACAACGACTTTGTTAGTGGATCTGCAATGTTATCTTCGGATGAAACTATTTTCACTGCTACATCTCCTCGGGTTACGATCTCTTTGATAAGGTGGAACCTCCTCAGAACATGCTTAGATTTCTGATGAGACCTGGGTTCCTTCGCTTGAGCAATCACCCTGTTGTTATCGCAATATAAGGAAATCGGCTCCTCACTACCCGGCACTACTCCCAAATCTGTGATGAGCTTCTTCACCATACTCCCTCCTTTGCTGCATCTGATGCAGCAATGTACTCCGCCTCTGTGGTCGAGTCAGTAGTAGTATCTTGCTTGGAACTCTTCCAGTACACTGCTTCTCCATTCAAGGTGTACACATACCCCAAATTTGACTTGCTATTATCGACATCAGACTGAAAACTTGAGTCTGTGTAGCCTTCAACCTTGAGGCTATTACCTCCATATACTAGTAAAAGATCTGTTGAATCTCGAATTTTGATGATATAATCAATTGATGGGTTAATTGATCTAATCCATATTATTGAGTTAAGTGTGCAGGATTAACTACGATAACCAGAAAACATAAAGCAAGGATACCGGAGTCAAGTTCAATGGACGTTTAAGAGTCCGAAGAATCGTCGGAGATGTTGCCGGAACCAACCGAGAAGAAATCGGGGACCTGTCGGAATTTTTGGAAGTTCGCCGAAGAGATTGTCGGAGGTTCACGGAGATCACCGAGAAGGCTCGTCTACTCCTTAAAGTCATCACAAGTTCGGGAGCTTGATGGGAGTCCGTCGGAAGAAGTTCGTCGGAAAGCTCGCCGGAACAAGACTCGACGTTCGCGGTTGAAAACTTGCTTAGGATGTGTTTTGTTATGTAGTTCACTTGTAATTAGGATTAGGATTAGGATTAAGAGATAATCCTATATCCTGGTTAGGGTCCAACTGGGCCCAAAGTCAGATTTGGTTTGGGCTAAAATTAAGCCAAACCAATGAACCGGAGAGCTAGGCGGTGGCACCGCCCAGCACCCGAGAGCTGGGCGGTGACACCTCCTGCGCTGGGTGATTGCACCGTCCAGCACCCGAGCACTGGGCGGTGGCACCGCTTGGCTGGGCGGTGGCACCACCAGCATCGGGAACATAAGAGAATTCAAATTTTTTGGAGCCCAAATTTGAATCCTCTTGAGGCCTATAAATACCCCTCAAGTCTCAGCTGAGAATACAACTTTTTGAGCAGCAATTGATTGAGAGAAAGGTCTTAGAAAAGTCTCAGAAAGTCTTGTTTTCAATTTGCTAGTGTTCACCTCCTTCCATCTCGAAAATCTGTAAGAGAGTGAACCGCTTGTAAAGAGTTGTAAGAGGGGTATTTACCCTTCCCTTTCAAGAGATTTGCTAGTGGAAGGTGGGAGCCTCATCGAAGAGGGGCCTCGCAAGTGGATGTAGGTCATTTGACCGAACCACTCTAAAATTGGAGCAATATCTGGTTTGCGTTTACTTATCGCAATTTATCTTACTGCAAACTTTCTTACGTACTTTATAATCTTGCTGCACTTCTCTACGAACACGCGTCTAAGTTAAACTTTTCAAGTTCAGTTTTTTATCTTGCCAACGATTTTAAAAACCAACGTTTTAATCCGCTGCACTAATTCACCCCCCCCCCTCTTAGTGCTCTTGATCCTAACAATTGGTATCAGAGCAAGGTTATCTCTCATATTTGGTTTAATACCCAAGAGAGATGGCTTACTCCGGCATGCAAGAGGGCCATTCTATTGCACGACCACATTTGTTTAATGGGTCGGATTACACATATTGGAAGACTCACATGAGGATCTTCCTCATTTCTATGGACTTTGAGCTTTGGTCTATTGCCGAGAATGGATTTCAAAAATCTTCTCTTCCGATGAGCGAATGGAATGAATCGGAAAAAAAGGTTTTTACTTTAAATGCAAAGGCTATGAATGCCTTGTTTTGTGCACTAGATAAAAATGAATTTAATCGCGTTTCAATTTGTGATTCGGCTTTTGATATTTGGAGAACTCTTGAAGTCACTCATGAAGGCACTAGCCGAGTGAAAGAGTCCAAAATCAACATCCTTGTGCACTCTTACGAACTTTTTCGAATGAAACCAAGTGAGTCCATCGGAAACATGTACACCCGGTTCACGGATGTCATCAATGGACTTAAAGCTCTTGGTAAAGGTTTTACTAACTTTGAACTAGTAACTAAAATCTTAAGATCTCTCCCAAAAAGTTGGGATCCAAAAGTTACGGCCATTCAAGAGGCCAAATACCTTAAAACATTCCCTCTTGAAGAACTCATTGGGTCTTTAATGACCTACAAAATGACATGTCAAGCTCATGACGAGCTCGAAAACCCCTTTCCAAAGAACAGGAAGGATATGGCACTCACATCACAAGAAGACCACTTGAAAGGAACATCAAGTGATGAGGACAGTGCTAATGACATTGCACTTTTGACTCAAAAATTTAAAAAATATTTAAGAAATAATAAATTTAAAAATAATACAAAAAATAAATTCGAACACAAGAAGGACCAAGTAATTTGCTATGAGTGCAAGAAACCGGGACACTACAAGAACGATTGTCCACAAGCCAAAAAGAAAGCATCAAAGAAGAAGGCGCTCAAGGCAACATGGGATGATTCAAGCACGTCCGAAAAAAAGGAGTCCAACACCGAGCAAGTTGCTCATTACGCCCTAATGGCCTTCGAAGAAGAGGTAACAGATTTAATTAATACAGATTTACCTTATCATGAATTATTAAATGCCTTCCATGAGTTATTTGATGAATGTAAGACAATTAGTAGAAAATACAAATTGCTAAAAAAGGAGCATGATAGTCTTACTTGTGATTTTGATAAATTAAAAACTGAATATCATGATAGTCTAGCTCCATGTGCTAAATGCCATGATCTAGAAACTCTCCAAAATGAGAACTTGGTACTTGAGGACACCTTGAAGAAATTCGAGGTCGGTAGCAAGTCCTTAAACATGATCCTTACAAATAAGGGTCACGTTCCTAAAAGGAGTGGAATCGTATTTGTGAGAAGTACTCACCAAAATCCAACCACCTTCATTAAAGGTCCTATCTTACATGTTCAACACCAAAGCAATTGCAACTTTTGTTGCAAATATGGACATATAACTTACCAATGTCCATTCAAGAAAATTAGTCCGAACAAATTGATTTGGGTTCCTAAAGGAACCATGATCAAGTCTATGCAACATGATAAACAAGTTAGATTAGTTTTTGAGGAAAGTAAATGGGTACCTAAAAATAATTCCTTCTTGTAGAAACATACACCATCACATGCTAGGAGCAAGAGATGGTATCTTGATAGTGGATGCTCAAGGCATATGACCAGAGATCCATCCCAATTCTCCAAGCTCACTAGCATGGACGAAGGCTATGTCACCTTCGGAGACAACAACAAAGGCAAAATCATTGGCAAGGGAACCATAGGTAACAAATCAAGTTTTTCTATTGATGATGTGTTACTGGTTGATGGATTGAAACATAATCTGTTGAGCATTAGTCAATTATGCGATAAAAGTTATATCGTTAGATTTAAATCAAATATGTGCATTATTGAAAAGCCAAATCATAACATGACTATGATTGCTTTAAAACAAAATAATGTCTATACCATCAATCTTGATGAACTAAGTAATGAAATATGTTTCTCCGCCGTAAATGATGATGCTTGGCTTTGGCATAGTAGATTAGGCCATACAAGCATGAAAATAATATCTAAAATCTCATCTCAAGAATTAGTACGAGGGATTCCGAATATGAAGTTTATTAAGGATAAGGTATGCGATGCATGTCAACTAGGCAAACAAATAAAAACAAGCTTCAAACCAAAAAATTAAATTAGCACCACTAGACCGTTACAATTGATCCATTTGGACTTATTTGGACCAATTGATACAACAAGTCTAGGTGGAAGCAAATATGCTTTTGTGATTGTGGATGACTACTCTAGATACACTTGGACCTATTTCTTAGCTCACAAAAGTGATTGCTTCAAGTGTTTCTCTAAATTTTGTAAACTCACTCAAAACGAAAAAGGCTTCATGATTTCATCAATTCGGAGTGATCACGGTGGTGAATTTCAAAACCGTGACTTTCAAAATTTTTGCGAAGTTAATGGGTACAATCACAACTTCTCAATTCCAAGAAATCCTCAACAAAATGGAGTAGTTGAAAGGAAAAATAGAAACCTACAAGAAATGGCAAGAACTATGTTAAATGAATATAGTTTACCCAAATATTTTTGGGCCGAAGCCGTAAATACGACTTGTTACATCATGAATAGGGTCCTAATAAGACCATCTCTATCAAAAACTCCCTATGAATTATGGAATAACAAAAAACCAAATATTTCTTATTTTAAAGTTTTTGGTTGTAAATGCTTCATTTTAAATGAAAAGGATGCCCTAGGTAAATTTGATGCTAAATCCGATAAAGGCATTTTTCTTGGTTACTCCTCCGTTTCTAAAGCCTTTCGTGTCTTTAACAAAAGGACCTTAGTAATAGAAGAGTCTATTCATGTAGTTTTTAATGAAATTTTCGATTTAAAGAAAAATGATTTTGATGATGATCTTGGTTTTGATAATTTGAATTTAAATGAACCCCCTCCTCAAAATAGCCATTTGAATGCATCTTCTTCCAAAATTTCTTTACCCAAAGAATGAAAGTATGTAGATACTCATCCAAAGGAGCTAATTATAGGAGATACAACAAAAGGGGTTCAAACTCGTTCTTCTTTCAAGAATTTTTGTGCTAACGCCGCTTTCCTTTCTCAAATTGAACCTAAATGCATTGACGAAGCCTTAAAAGATGATTTTTGGGTCATTGCAATGCAAGAAGAATTAAACCAATTTGAGAGGAATGAGGTATGGAAGCTTGTTCCTAGACCAAGTGACCACTTAGTCATAGGTACTAAGTGGGTCTTTAGAAACAAGCAAGACGAAAATGGTATCGTGGTTAGAAACAAGGCTAGATTAGTGGCCAAAGGTTTCAACCAAGAATAAGGTATCGATTACAAAGAAACCTTCGCTCCCGTGGCTCGATTAGAAGCCATAAGGATGCTCCTTGCCTATGCTAGTAGTAATAATTTTAAACTATTTCAAATGGATGTCAAAAGTGCTTTCTTGAATGGTTTTATTTCCGAAGAAGTATATGTCGAACAACCTCCCGGATTTGAAAATTCTCTTCTTCCTAATCATGTATTCAAATTGACTAAAGCTCTCTATGGCTTGAAACAAGCTCCTAGAGCTTGGTATGAAAGACTTAGTTCCTTTCTTATTTTAAATAATTTTACCAAAGGCAAGGTTGATACTACATTGTTTATTAAACATTTTGAAAATAATTTTCTTATTGTACAAATTTATGTTGACGATATTATTTTTGGCTCTTCGGATGAATCACTATGTGAATCATTTGCCAAATGTATGAGTCATGAATTTGAAATGAGTTTAATGGGTGAATTAACTTTCTTTTTAGGATTACAAATCAAACAACTTAGTGATAGTATATTTCTTAACCAATCCAAATATACATTAGAATTGTTAAAACGATTTAACATGGATAATTCAAAAGCAATAAACACCCCTATGAGTACTGCGACTAAGTTAGATATGGATGAAAATAGTGAAAATTTCGATCAAAAAACATATAGGGGAATGATAGGTAGTCTACTCTACCTCACCGCAACTAGACCAGATATTATGTTTAGTGTAGGACTTTGCGCTAGGTTTCAATCTAATCCTAAATTATCTCATCTTAAGAGTGTTAAAAGAATATTTAGGTATCTTAAAGGAACTCCAAATTTAGGACTATGGTATCCAAAATCAGATAAATTCGATTTAATAGCCTATGCAGATGCCGATTTTGGCGGATGCAGAATAGATAGAAAAAGTACATATAGAACATGCCAGTTTTTAGGTCATGCACTTGTTTCTTGGACATCTAAGTAATAAAATTCAATAGCTCTATCTACGGCCGAAGCCGAGTACATTGCTGCAAGTGCATGTTGTGCGCAAGTTGTCTGGATGAAAAATACACTAGAAGACTATGGAATTCACTTGAAAAATATTCCTATAAAGTGTGATAATACTAGTGCCATAGGTCTCACCAAAAATCCAATTCAGCACTCTAGGACTAAACATATCGACATTAGGCATCATTTCATATGTGATCATGTCCTTAACAACAATGTGGTATTAGAATTTATTGACACAAAGCATCAATTAGCAGATATTTTTACAAAAGCCTTAAATGAAGACCAATTTGAATTCATCCGAAGGGAATTAGGCATGTTAAATTGTCCCTAAAATGAGCTTCACGAAAAATGACTCGTCCTTTTCCTTTCTTTTGTGAATTTGATTTCTTCCTTCTTCTTCAATTCAAAATGATCCATTAAAGTATAACTTATTATCTTGAGGGAAGAAGCTAAACAAAAGGGAGGAAGAAAATTTTTTTTCTTTCCTCCGCGGGATGCCAGAGGTGGCACCGCCAGATCCGACGGTAGCACCGCCTGAGCGCTCGGGCGCTAGGCGGTGACACCGCTCGGTTTGTCGGTGGCACCGACCGAGCGACCCTTATTAACCCGAGGGGTTAGGGCCGGCGGTGACACCGCCCCCAACCCGAAGAAAAAGCTCTCAAAACCCTCTCCCATTCCCTCTAACCCTCATTCTAACTCTTAGAAGCATTGGAGAAGGATTCTTGGTGGTCCAAGCTCTCCATCTCTCAACATAATCTCTATAAGGTAACACTTGAAATCCCTCTTTTCTTTTCTCTTTCCCTTGCTTATTTTTCACAATTTCATCATCATTTTGTCTAGATAATGGCTCCTAAGAGATCAAAAGGAAAAAGGATTGAAGGAGATTCATATGACCATGATCTTTTTAGATCAAAAGAGGTAGCCCTTAGCTTTCCAAAATTTGAAACACTATGTATCCATAAGGGAAAATACGTTGATCTGGATGAACTAGAGGACTTAGAACCCATTAGGTGGTTTGCACACCTAGAAGCTCTACCTCTACTACAAATAGATGAACCAATCTATCCGCGGTTAGTTAGATTGTTCTATGCCAACCTATATGAGGACAACGATAGCCTAAGCACTTACCTTCTAGGAACACCCATTAGAATATTTGACAACACTATTTGTGAGCTAATTGGCATAACTGAAAAAGATAGGGGATGCTATTTTAAAGGTAAATGGGACGTCAACACAATAGGATCAACCTATACCGAAGCCGCAGAAACAATTTTTGCAAATCCAAACCTTGGCTTCCTACCCAAGAGCTGTGAACACTTACTGCCTTTCAACTCTAAAATTCTTCATCACATTATCACAAGCATCACATTCCCCAAACAATTTCATCTTGACGAAATAAGTCAAATAGAGATAAGTACCATGTATTAGATTATGATCGGTCAGCATAATTGTTTTGGGTACTCAATTCGACAACACATGCAGGATATTATGGCTAAAGATACTATGTTGCCATATGGGAGGTTAATCACTAGATTTCTTCATGCCTATGACATTTGCATCCCACCCGATGAAGAATCTATTCAAAATGATCGATATAACATAATAAATAAAAACCTACTGAAAAGACTTAGGTGCACATTTAGCAATGGCATATGGGTTAGGGAGCCTAGAAGGACTGATCCAATTCCTCCACCAATAGAACACCCTGAAACACCAATTCTTTTGGGAAATGAATCTCCTCCTCCTAGTCCCTTTGGCGCAGCACCTTCAGCTCCTGTTTCCTCCTCTGAAGATCTCATTATGGCGGAACTATCTCAGATCAAATTCCAGCAAGATCAACTCAAATCACAGCAAGAACAAATTCAAAATCAACAAGTTAAAATTTTGAAGACACTACGACAAATGAATGAAAAAATAGATATCATGTATCAGCACTGTGGATTACCTCCTAAGGATTAAATTGATGTATCTTTTTATTCTGTTCTGTTTACTTTTAACAACAAGTTCAAAGTTTGTCATCGTTTGAACGATAACTGATCCTTCCTTTTAGATAACTACTGTTTTGATCTGCATAAATGATGATTTCTTTTGGATAAACTATTTCTGGCAAATTTGAATGATGAATTTTGTTTACTATTAAATGCTAAACTTTTTTAATGATTCAATGATCATTTTCAGCGAATTCTATGATCATCAATTAGTTGGCTTGTCTCTTTTTGTTGATGACAAAGGGGGAGAAGTGATGACTAAGTGATGACTTACACCATATCGATAGCATGACTTATATGAATTACAAAAACTTGTGTGATATGAATGTCTTATATGCCTTGCAAAATCCTTGAAAATATCACAAGATTGATTGATCATATTGAAAGCATGCCTTACATCTATATCATGAAATTTATATTGAAAATCTTTATCTTCTGTCATAGTAAAATTCGTCCCTTATCATTTGACTTATGATTTTCATCGAAGTTTCGTACTTACTATTGTTTAATGAGGATTACGATAAGCTCTACGGTTAGAACTTATCGGGTTATGCTTGAATCCAATGGGATGGAATTCAAGTGTTTTTATCTTCTCATAATATGACATATAGATAGGGGGAGTTATGTTTAACTCCGTCATCAATCGATTATCATCATCAAAAAGGGAGAGATTATTGAATCTCGGATTTTGATGATATAATCAATTGGTGGGTTAATTGATCTAATCCATATTATTGAGTTAAGTGTGCAGGATTAACTACGATAACCAGAAAACATAAAGCAAGGATACCGGAGTCAAGTTCGATGGACGTTTAAGAGTCCGAAGAATCGTCAGAGATGCTGCCGGAACCAACCGAGAAGAAATCGGGAACCTGTCGGAATTTTTGGAAGTTCGCCGAAGAGATTGTCGGAGGTTCACGGAGATCACCGAGAAGGCTCGGCTACTCGTTAAAGTCATCACAAGTTCGGGAGCTTGATGGGAGTCCGTCGGAAGAAGTTCGTCGGAAAGCTCGCCGGAACAAGACTCGACGTTCGCGGTTGAAAACTTGCTTAGGATGTGTTTTGTTATGTAGTTCACTTGTAATTAGGATTAGGATTAAGAGATAATCCTATATCCTGGTTAGGGGCCAACTAGGCCTAAAGTCAGATTTGGTTTGGGCTAAAATTAAGCCAAACCAGTGAACCAGAGAGCTAGGCGGTGGCACCGCCCAACACCCGAGAGCTGGGCGGTTGCACCGTCCAGCACCCGAGCGCTGGGCGGTGGCACCGCCAGCATTAAGAACATAAGAGAATTCAAATTTTTTGGAGCCCAAATTTGAATCCTCTTGAGGCCTATAAATACCCCTCAAGTCTCAGCTGAGAATACAACTTTTTTAGCAGCAATTGACTGAGAGAAAGGTCTTAGAAAGTCTTGTTTTCAATTTGCTAGTGTTCACCTCCTTCCTTCTCGAAAATCTGTAAGAGAGTGAACCGCTTGTAAAGTGTTGTAAGAGGGGTATTTACTCTTCCATTTCAAGAGATTTGCTAGTGGAAGGTGGGAGCCTCATTGAAGAGGGGCCTCGCAAGTGGATGTAGGTCATTTGACCGAACCACTCTAAAATTGGAGTAATCTCTGGTTTGCGTTTACTTATCGTAATTTATCTTACTGTAAACTTTCTTACATACTTTATAATATTGCTGCACTTCTCTACGAACACGCATCTAAGTTAAACTTTTCAAGTTTAGTTTTTTATCGTGCCAACGATTTCAAATACCAACGTTTTAATCCGCTGCACTAATTCACCCCCCCCCCCCCTCTCAGTGCTCTTGATCCTAACAAGATCCTTAGTCTTTCTCAAGTACTTAAGGATACACTTTATTGTTTTCCAGTGCTCCAAGCTTGGATCCGCCTGATACCTACTCGTGACACTCAGAGCATGCGCTATATCAGGCCTAGTATATAGCATGACATACATGATAGACCCTATCGCTGAGGCATAAGGTATCATATCCAAGTTCGCCCTTTCTTTTGGAGTCTTTGGGGACATACTCCTAGAAAGCGATATCCCATGTCTCATCGGTATGGGACCTCTCTTGGAGTTTTCCATGCCCAACCTTTTGACAATGGTTTCTATATACTTGGACTGGGACAAGCCAAGCATCCTCTTGGATCTATCCCTATAGATCCGAATTCCCAAGATATAAGATGCTTCCCCTAAGTCCTTCATGGAGAAGTGTCTAGATAACTAAGCCTTTACTGTGGATAGCATTCCTACGTCATTCCCAATGATCATGATATCATCCACATATAACACCAAAAAGGTGATAGCGCTCCCACTTACCTTCCTGTATATACAAGGCTCATCTTCATTCTTAATGAAGTCATAAGATCTGATTGCCTCATCAAATCTTATGTTCCAACTTTGGGAAGCTTGCTTTAGTCCATAAATGGATCTAAGCAACCTACACATCTTATCTGAGCAGTTCTTGGACACGAATCCCTTAGGTTGTATCATATACACCTCCTCGAGGTTGCCATTGAGGAATATAGTTTTCACATCCATCTGCCAGATTTCATAATCATAGTGTGCTGCAATAGCCAATAGAATTCAGATGAATTTTAGCATTGCTACGGGTGAGAATGCTTCGTCATAGTCAATACCTTGCCTTTGACGATACCCCTTAGCCACTAGCCTTGCTTTATAGGTCTCTACCTTTCCATCTACTCCGATTTTTTTCTTAAAGATCCACTTGCAACCGATGGGTACAATATCTTCAGGTGCATCAACTAGGTTCCAAACCTTATTGGAGTACATAGGTTACATCTCAAAATTCACGGCTTCTTACGACTTCACAGAGTCTATACTCATAATTGCCTCCTCGTAGGTTTGAGAATCAATATCCTTAATATTCTCTCCTCTAATATGTCCCACATATCTCTCAAGAGGATGAGATACTTTGCTAGACCTACGTAAAGTTGAAACTTGTGTATTAGGTACCTGAACAGGCTCGAGCTGTAGAGTGGTGCTTGAGCTTGGTTCTCCAACCTCGCTCAACTCTATCATGCTCCTACTATCTCCGCTAAGAATGTGTTTCTTCTCAAGGAACACTGCTCTCATGGCTACAAAGATCTTTTGGTCCTCGAGATGATAGAAATAATACCCACAAGTTTCCTTAGGGTATCCCACAAATTTATATCGCTTTGTCCTCGATTCTAACTTATCGGGGTTGTGTCTTTTAACGTGGGCTAGGCAGCCCCAAATCTTAACAACCTTAAGATCGGGCTTCTTCCCTTTCCATATCTCATATGGTGTAGACACTACCGACTTAGTTGGAACTCTGTTCAAAAGGTAAGCTGCGGTCTCTAGGGCATATCCCCAGAATGAGATGGGTATGTCAACGAAACACATAATGGACCATACCATGTCTAATAGCGTATGATTTCTCCTTTCAGAGGCACCATTGAGCTGAGATGTATAAGGAGGTGTCCATTAGGATAATATCCCATGATCCTTGAGGAACTGAGTAAACTCTATACTTAAGTACTCACCTCCTCGATTTGATCGAAGAGCCTTGATACTCTTTCCAGTCTGGTTCTCCACCTCATTCTTATACTCTCTGAATTTCTCAAAGGTCTCGGACTTGTACTTCATTAAGTACATATATCCATACCTTAAGAAATCATCAATAAAGGTAATGAAGTAGGAGTAACCACCAATGACATGAGTTGACATGAGTCCACATACATCACTATGTATAAGTTCTAACAGCTCAGTGGCTCTCTCTCAAGTTCCACTAAATGGAGAGTTGGTCAGTTTTCCACGAAGGCAAGGCTCGCAAGTTGTATATGACTCATAGTCGAATGGATCTAGATATCCATCATTTAGCAACTTTTGAATCCTTTCTTCAAAGATGTGACCTAGCCTACAATGCCACAGGTATCCATTGTTCATCTTATCTCGTTTTCTCTTGGACACACTTACATTCATGATATGTGGAGTAGTATCTAGTTTAAATAAATCATTATGCAATGTTCCTTTCATGATGATCTCATCATCTAATAATATCGAACAACTATTGTTCTCAAAAACTAATTTATATCCATTAACTGTCAAACATGAAATGGAGATAATGTTTTTGATAATAGAAGGAACAAAATAACATGCATCTAATGCAATAAAAGCTCCACCAGACAGATGTAGGGCGACCTCGCCAAGAGCTACTACGGTAACTTTTGCTGCATTGCCCATCTTGAGGTCCATCTCACCTCTCTCTAGTCTCCTAGGCCTTGCTAGAACCTGCAACGAATTGTATATATGATAAGCACTACCAGTATCCAATACCCATGTGTTATCATAAGAATCTAATAAATGGAGACTGATCATGAATGTACCTGAAGCTTCACTAAGCTTTTGTTTTGCCCTTTCTGCAAGGTACTCTTTACAGTTCCTCTTCCAGTGCCCATCTTTGCTACAGTGGAACTACTGGTCTTTGTCCTTTGCTGGGTCTTTCTTAGCAACCTTTGCTTTACTTGGTTTGCCCTTGCCCTTTCCCTTCTTAAGGGACTTTTCTGCTTTCCTTTTCTTTCTGGTCTCACCAGTGTAGAGAACTGGCTTCTCTTTCTTAATAGTACTCTCTGCCTCCCTTAATATATTGAGGAGCTTTGGGAGAGTCACCTCAAGCTTGTTAATATTAAAATTCATTATGAATTGTGAAAAGGAATCTGATAGAGACTGAAGCACAATGTCCACACATAAGTTATCCTCTAGGACCATTCTTAGACTTGTGAGTTTCTCTATCCACTCAATCATTTTTAGGACATGGTTCTGAACCGGTGTCCCCTCAGTCATCCTAGCGCGGAAGAGGCTCTTGGATATCTCATATCGCTGAGTCCTTCCCTGTTCCTCAAACAATTTATGGACATGTAGGAGAATGGATATGACATCCATCTTTTCATGTTGTCTCTGTAACTCAGGAGTCATAGAGCCCAACATATAGCACTGAAAACGAGTAGAGTCATCAATATATTTCACGTAGTGAGCGATCTCATCCTCGCTTGCCCCTTCCTCGGGCGTAGACATCACTGTATTAAGAACGTACGCGATTTTCTCTGCCGTGAGAACAATTCTCAAGTTGCGGAGCCAATCCGTATAATTTGGACCAGTGAGGCGGTTGACATCAAGTATGCCACATAAGGGATTTAAAAGTGACATTTTCTG
This sequence comes from Musa acuminata AAA Group, assembly GCF_036884655.1. NCBI lineage: Eukaryota > Viridiplantae > Streptophyta > Magnoliopsida > Zingiberales > Musaceae > Musa > Musa acuminata. The sequence goes on along the minus strand of NC_088356.1, from coordinate 16,691,381 downwards.
AAAATAAAGATATAGCAGAAATGAATAACATACAGATTTTATAAAAAATAAACAATCAAGATATGAACTTCTACTTAATATGCTCCCACTATTTTACTAGCAAGTCATGCGACACCCTCAACACGTGAAATAGAAGTCTCTGGCAAACTTCTAGTGAGGATCAGGATTCAATCAGCATCTTTATGTAACATCGAAGGACTTGACCAATCACACTAAGCCTGAAAGGTAGGTAACTCTTGCCAAACATAACTCCTTATTATTCCCGTCTTGTTCGGCCTCCGAATCACCATGGTCTCGAGGGACTCGACCAACCATGATGCTCGGTTAAGTCAACACCTTTGTTACAAGATGAGTCTGATTTGATGATATACCCTCGAAGGACTCGACCAAGCATACCATGTCCTCAGGTCACCGATGACATCCCTATGTCGTAAGCAAGATAGCGAATCGCGATATAGGTGAGCCTTGAGGGACTCGACCAACTCAACCTATATTGGGAATCGATTTCTACCTATAACGATGGAAGGCCACATGGGTTAATCTAATTGTCTCATGTTTACCGACTTAATATTATTGAGAGAGAGGTTTCTATAATTTGGTCTCCTAATATGACATATCACACATATACATATTTAATATATATCTACATCGCATGCAAATATATATACAAATCTAGTATGTGTATAAGTAATCACACCAGATGATCATGGACCACAACCTAATGTGGTCAGGCCCGAGCCAGTAAGCCTAATCACTCACATCAAGATCTATGTGTGCAATGGTGCATCTCCATGCCCTATGATCGTCCATCTCGTCCTCATATCAAACATCACGTGTATAAATCATTATCATGTAGGACTACTAGATAATAATAAAAAATAATAATCAATTAAATCTTTTAATTAATTAATATTTTTAAATTAGGGATATGTAAGGAATTTTCTAAATTATAAGGGTATTTTCATAATTTGGATAAAAAACATAACTAAAATTTTTGAAATTCATAAGGGTAAAATTGTCTTTTTACCCAAGAATGCCCTAATACCTTACTCCCCTTTGCTGTTGCCGTCGCCGCTGCCACACTACTGGTGGCGGCCTGTACGACGGGCAGGGGTGCCGCCCCTGTCTGCCGGTGGCACGCCCACGGGCAGCGCCGCCCCTGTTTGCTAGTGGCTCGCCCACGGGCGGCGCCGCCCCTACAGGTGGGCGCCCCTACGGGTGGCGCTGCCCCCCGCAGGTGCAGTGCCCTGCCGGGCGGCTGCCCCTATGGGCGGCGCGGGGGGGGGGGGGGCGTTGGGGTTGGTTTGCCCGCAGGAGCAGCAGCCGCAAGCGCCGTTGCCCTATTGTGACTCAACCCGCGGACGCAGCGGCCGTTGGCGCCTCTGCTCGTGGGTTCAGCACATGCAGGCGCCACCATTGCGTGCGAGCACAGTGCCCGCGCGCAGGTGACCGTCGTGCCTGCGCACAGGGGCCTGGCCGCACGGGGCTTGCCTTGCGGCTGCCACTGCAAGTGGCCTGCTTGCACGCACATGGTAGTGCTGCCATCTGCAATGGCAGCAAGGGCAGCAACAGCTGCTGTCCTTTCTCGCTTTTGCATCAACGATTTTGACGTCAAAAGCTTCATCAAAACACAACACACGCAGTTCAAAACCAATCATTCGCACGAACAACCTAGCTTTGATACTACTGTTGGAAAATCTTGGGGGCGACATCACATGCGCAACGGAAGAACAAGAAAACAAAATCCCAAATTTTCCAAAAAGATGTTTGTCGTCATGCAAAGATTAGTGTGCAAAATCCATAAAACAAACTGCGTATAGAATAGATTGTGTTACCTATGGAGATCGTATATCCTTGTTTCCTTGCAGATCTCTAGGAGAGGGTGAAAGAGGTCACGCGTCCTCCTCTCTAGCGGTGATCCACACAATAGGACTGCGATGACGCTCCTCAAATCTCCAGGCCTGCTCTGAGGTGGAGAAGGGGAGGAGAATAGGAGAGGCAAGCAAATGCTCTAGTATATGAGGCTCTGAATCCCTCCTATTTATAGAGATCCCCTGTCAAACCCTAATGGATCATCCCCTAGTGGGTATTGTATCTTCATCCAATTATCTAAGCCTTTTAGATTAGTGGATCTCTATCCAATAATCTCTCATGGGCTCTTATTAGATCTCGTCCATGGGATCTAATAATTCAGGGGCTTATTGGATATCCAATAAGACAGGGGCTCCGGCGGATATCTCATATCCAAACCTCTATTCATCACAATGCCTACCATATGTGTGTGACCCTCTAGGCCCAATATCGAGCTGGCCGTGAGTCATACATATCAGAACTCCTTCTAACATAGTGAATTATTATCTCTGTAATAATTCACTTGACTCATCGACTACGGATGTACTAGGCCACTACGCCGTAGTCCCCAGATGATACAGGGGAATCCAATCCATTGGACCTGTCTATCCTCAGTTACTCTGTACCTATAGTCCCTCATTCATTTAAAATCTCAAAGACCGTATATCGAGCATGATGTTGTCAGACCCATACGGTTTCTACTCGAGTCTCGCTCTAATCAGATTCTCCTAGAGAACTCTTCCTCTCTTAACCCGAATGACCCTAGCTAGGGATTTGTCTGAGTAAGAACACATGGGATATTCCTCTTATGATGCCAAGAGTGGATGATCCTCTATCGACACTGAATAGCCCTCGTAAGGTCGACTGCCACTCTCAATGACTAGCTATACTAGATCTGGGACAACTAAACCTATAAGTCTGCTATCAAAGAGTGGAGCACTCATACAGGATATCCTTGGTGTCTCAAGTCTAAGGACCAGATACACCACTAGGACTACGAAATTGTTGTCTAACAATAAGGCATCATCAACCATCCAGCATTCTGTAAACGGATCAATCAGTAAACTCATTCTCCAATAAGCACCTGTACTGTATCCCTAGTATCCCCACATGAGCAGCTATGAGACCAGCTGCATCCATCATATGGACGGGTATATAGCACACTAGTCTGTCCGGTTATCACGATGTCCCTCTCGAGTAACCTATGATCGGGATTATTTATGATCTGTGTTTAAAGGTGAATCGATCTCATTATTGTGATCTTATCACGATCCGATTCCCATTGCACAGATCCAAGGACATCATAATATATACATGCATATATGCAATAGTTAATATAAAGTGATAAATGCAAAAATATAATAAGCAAAAAAAAGATTCCGTGTCAAGTCACATGCCATCACTCACGTGATTGGCTTGCTGGGCACCTATGACTAGCATCTCTTATATGCAGTTTTTCGGTTTCGTGGGTTTTTGTGCTCCAACTTTTGCACGATGATGAAACCTTCTTTTATGTAAGAATTCTAAGATTTTATTTTTTCGTTCTTCTGCTGTACATATGATGTCACCCCAGATTTCCCAACAGTGGTATTAGAACTAGGTTGCTTGTGTAAAAGGTTGGCTTTTAAACTGCGTGTGTTATGTTCAATCACGTTGAAATTGTTTTACGCAATTGCTATGATTTTTTTGTTGTAGTTTCCAAGTTTGTGCTGCACTTTTTCTTGCTGTTAAGAGGTGTTTTGGATAGGACTTTTGATGTCAAATTTATTGACACAAAATGGGAAGAAAGGGCAACAATTGTTGCTGCCCCTTTGGATTGGCCGAAGGCTACTTGTAGCCTTGGCCGAGAGCTCCAATTTACTACTCTCAACCTGTCCAAAAGTAGCAGGATTGAGAGCAACATGGTTGCCCTCAACTTGCTGCATGGCAGCTCCTATAGCTAGGTTTCCTGGCTACAAGGGTCACCCCTAGCGGCTAAGGTTTCCTAGCCGTAGGGGTTGCCAAAGTGGCTAGGAGTTCTGGCCGCATGCGACACCTGCAGCCATAGTTTCCTGGCTACAAGGGATTCCTTAGTGGCTAGGGTTTCCTAGCCACGCAATGGCTGTCTAGTGGCCTAGAATTCCTGATTTTCGGGGGGTCTCTATATAGTAAGATTTCCTTGCTTAAGAAGGAACTACCTATCATGTGGGGCACCCTATGGTAGGATTTCTAAAATACTATATATAATTAATTAAAATAATTTAATTAATTATTATTATCTAATAGTCCTACATGATGATGTGTATATATGATATATGATATGGACGGATAATCATGGACCATGTGATGTGTGTGTACGTGTGATGTGATTATTATTATTATTGGGGCCTATGAGCCTCCAATTTATTTCTTATTTATTATCGGGCCTGTGTCCTTATGATTAAGTTGTAATTATATAAGAAGGCACAACGGGAGCGTGGAAGTGATAACGAAACCCATGAGGGTCGAGGCGGATGATCACAATGCATGAAGATGCGGACGAAACCGATGATGATGAGATGGACAATCATATGGCATGGAGATGTGTCGTTACATACATAAATCTTGATGTAAGTGATTAGGCCTACTGGCTCGGGCCTGATCATATTAGGCTGTGATCCATGATCATCTGGTGTGATTGCTCATATGATGTATAATTCATTATACACCTACTAAATAAATATGTATATATATTTACATGTATATATATATTAAATATGTATGTGTGTGACATATTAAATTAGGAGACCAAATCAAAATCCAATCTCTCGATAATATTAAGTTGGTAAATGTGAGGTAATTAGATTGACCCACATGATCTTCCATCGAGAGGTTTGTTGACAAAGGAAGAACTATATCATCCTCACTCTCGTTGGTGCCATCCTCGTTATTCTCGTTAAGATCTTCAAATCTATTTGGATGAGGAACCAAGATGGGTTTCTTTTGGAAGGGTGTAGATTCCATAAACTCATGCTAAACATCTACAATTTCTATACAAGATTGTATAGACCTAGGCAGATGCTCCCCATTTAGTTTTGACTGCACATGAGAATCGTGAGATACAGTAGCAACAGGAACAGATTGAGTTGGAGAAATAGAAACCACATGACTTGCAGAGGAGGAGATATCCTTAGCTAATGGGGCGTACAGTATCGTATGTTGTACAGATATCTTTATAGCAGCCTTGATAATTTGGAGATGCATCTACCACCCCTACGACTTCAATGAAATCAGCTCGTTGTTTTGGAACCCACATGGTTTTAGCATTTGGGTGGGGACAGTTTGTTATCGCATGACCAAATATATTGTAGGAGCATTGAATAAGCTTCCAATCAAACTGGAGCCTAATGGTGTAGTCATGTTTTTTGGCTTAACTTGAATTGAGCCTGGTAGCTCGCATGTAGAAATCTCAATATTGTTAAGATTAATTTAAATAATTAGGTTAAGATAAAGTAAAATATATTTATATCTAAATAAATAGATGAGGATGGAAAGATTTATTGGGATATGATAGATTTTTTTTATTGTTTAAAAAATCTTATACTTTATCTTTTAGTTAATATAAATAAATGCTCTTAGATAAATCCAAAATACTTCAAATTGAAATTATTCCTAGTTCCTTCTACTATTCTCTTTCCCTTTTCCCTAAAATTCTATAGAAAAGCCAACAGTGTCGTATTAAAGCTTGGTTCAAAAAAATCAATAGAAGTATAATTAAAAAAGAAGTCAAAACTAGTAGATCTAGAAAAAAAAAAATGGTAGGCATTGGAGTAAGTGTTCCTAAGCTATTTCTTTGTATCTTCAAGGGTGAAAATTATCGATTTTCGGCTGCTAAGATGAAAACTTTATTTATTTCATAAGGATTACAGAATTTGATAGAAGATAGTTTTGTTTAGTATGGTCTATAATCATAATATTACTAAAGATCAAAGTAATTAGATGAATGAGAATATGCAGAAAGATACAAAAGTCCTCTACATGCTACAACAAATAATATGTGAATCCCTATTTCCTCGAATCATAATGGCATCCACATCAACAAAAGCTTAAAAAATATTAAAAAATATGTTTGGAGGCACACAAAGATAAAAATTTCAAAGCTTCAAATTCTTTGACGTGAATTTGAAACTTTTATGATGAAAGATTTTGAATCTATCATTATTAGTTTTTAAATATCTTCTATTATGAATCAAATGAGATCTTATGATAAAAATCTAAAAAATCAAACTATAGTAGAAGATATTTTACAAAGTTTATCTCTAGATTTTGATATGATTTCTACTACTATAGAAGATGTTAAAGATATAAGTATATTATTTATTAATGAATTAATGTTAGTTCATGAACAAAAGTGAATAGGGAGATTAAAAGAGCAAAAGTCATGATTGATCAAATGAGGTTCGAGGAACTTGAATGAAGGTAGCAAAGAAATTAGACATATTAAAAATGATTGTTAGTATAAAAATAAAAATCCAAATATTCTTCTTTACCTTTACTTAAAAAATATAGTCATTTTGAAAAATATTGTTGGAACAAAATCAAATAAAATATTTTTCTTATGGCATCTGATGAAGAATATTCTAGATCATTCTAGTTTTTAGATAATAGATGCAGTAATGAAAGGAAAACGAATAGTTATTGTAAACACTGATAAAAAATTTATTGGTATAGGACAAATAATGAGAAAATGATATTATAGGGGAACTAATGAGAAAAGGATATTATGCTATTTTTTATGAAAAAAAATTGATTTATAATAAAAAATTAAAAAATTGATAGTAATTGTGAGGATGATGAAAAAAATAAAGTGCTTCCCTTATTATTTTTGAAATTTTTCTTACATGTTATTGTTACTAATGAATCAACATAATTACAACATGAAAATAATGATCATATGAATTTTTATAGGTATATACAAACTATCTCAAATGATAAATTATTTAAAATTCAAACTGATAAAACGATGTCAAAAACAAGACTACAGTTGATTAAAGTTCTTGTGAGAGTGATAAGGAGCCACAATTCAAGAAGCAAAAATTTTTTGATTCTATTCCATCTACTGTTGGTAAACTTATTACAAAGGTTGCAAAAAAAGGAGAGCATCAGCGGTGATGAAGATGAGGAAACAATCTAAGAAGTCTCAAGCATCAACAACATTGATTCCAACAAGTCTTTTGAGAAATTTTTTTTTAATTTTGGCTATCTTCACAAAAGCTTTGACCAAAGAAAATTTTTATATTTTTTTAAAGACAACTTCGAGGCATGTTAAGGTTAATTTAAAATGTTAGGATTAGATAAAGTAAAAGATACAAATTTATATTTAAATAAATAGATTAGGATGAAAAAATTTATTAGGATATAGCAGATTTTTTTCATTATTTAAAAAACTTGTATTCTATCTTTTAGTCAATATAAATAAGTACTATTAGATCGATTCAAAAAATAGAAGATTAAAAGTACTCATAGTTCCTTATATTATTCCCTTCCTCTTTTCCCTAAAATTCTATAGAAAAACCAACAAATGCAAGCTTTGTTAGATTTTGTGGCACATTGGATAAGATATATATAATATAACTAATTGGATTCTAATGAAATATTTTGGCTAATAGAAAAGAAATTTACTTAAAGTATGATTACTTAGGATATAACTTTGATGGGAGGAACTCACCTAATAACTCATCCTAGCCCCTTTGCTCTCACCTATATATAGACAGGAACTCTACGATTGAAGACAATAAGAAGAGAACATCTCACATAGGTTATAGTTGAGGCATCTTACAGAGGTTATAGTTGTGAGGGATTACAGACAATAAGAAGAGAACATCTCACATAGGTTATAGTTGAGGCATCTTACAGAGGTTATAGTTGTGAGGGATTACAGACAATAAGAAGAGAACATCTCATAGAGAGGTTATAGTTGAGGGAGAACATCTGAAAGGATAGGAAGAAAGGAGAAGGATTAAGTTCCTTTTGCAGATTGACCGCGATCATGGATTAAAGACGGTGCCTTACAGATCAAATAGAGATCTCATTTTCAGATGGCATCAAAAGATACACATCGTTAAACTTGATCTAATTATTTAATTTCAATCATGACATAAAAAATTATTTCTACATTTAATACAACATTACAATTGGTATCAGAGCTTAGATTCTTGAGATCAAATACATTGGATCTATTTTGTTTACGATACATGAACGAACCATTTTTCTATCGACCGTTGTGAATCTTGCTGTGAATTTGTTGATGACAAAGCTGCACTGGGCAGCATGCATGCCACAGCGCAGCATGCGGTAATTGTATGTGAGCATCATAGTGCCCATGTGACGGTCGTCCGCACGCAGGCAGAACCCATCCAAACGCCGACTGCATGAAGGCAGATAGCCCCGGTGGCAACTGCGCGCGGCTAGGCCACGCCCATGCGGCCGTCGCGCATGGGTAGGAACCACCGCAGTGGTAATGCATAGAGGCAGCGGCCGCAAGTGAGCGGCGGCAATGGCCGCGCGCGGGCAGCGACAACGCCGCGATGGTAGCGTGCGAGCAGTGGCAACCCCGCAGCGGTAGCGACAGCGCCGCACGCGCAGGCGGCAACGTAGGCTGGAACCGTCACAGCGGCCTCGCGCGAGCAACGGCAGCGCCGCACGCGCAGGCGACGACGACGCAAGCAGATTAGGGTTTTGGCATATTTATGATTTTGCTCTGAGGCTAGAGTTTTGTCAAATTGCAATTCTACTCTTTACAGATTTAGTAATTCCAATTTATGTCCTGATAACATATTTATAGTTTTACCCTTATGAAATTGAGAATTTCAATTTATATTCTCAATTGTAAAATTGATAAATATGATTCATTATAATTATGATTGAATTTAATCATGATTATATTATGACCATTTGATTGAAATTAATTTTATTAAAAAAATATAAATTATGATTTAGTTTTATAGTTTTCTCATATGAATTATTGATTATACATATGGTAAATAAAATCTAATTATTGTTCATGGATATTCATTTGGTTATTCATATGTTTATATTTGAAATTATGAAATAATATTTAACTTTTATACATGATTTATATGTTATCATGATTATCATATGAGTTTTCTTTTACTGATTAATGTTCAATGGTTGTTATTCTATTATTGAACTTCTTAGCATTAGCATTAATGTTCAATAAATATTATGGTTGTTATTTTATTGTTGAACTGCTTAACATTAATGTTCAATAATTATTATGGTTATTATTTTATTATTGAACTGCTTAGCATAGATTAAATTAAAGAAATTTGATGAATATTATTTGTAATTCAACTTCCTAAGTTTTATCTGACTTATAACTGTTTAGCCTTGGATGATAGGCTTTTGTGATGTGAATTATAATAAAAGTTTTATCATTTATAAGATATTTTAAATTATATTTTAAATTATTGTATTAGTCTTGTAGCCATCAAAGTAACCTAGACCAATGATTTATAAAATAATATTAAGAAATTAATCATAAATGATATTAAAGAAACAATATTCATAATGACATACATAATTAAGAGATTTAGATAATCCCAAAGGAGAATTTACTTCAAATAATTATGTGATGGGGAGGGATGATACTGTTTTGGATATCTTCACAATTTAGGGTTGATATACCTAAATGTATCAATACTATTCCACAAGGATGGTATTAGTCCTCCATAGATGATCTTGAGTGAACACTAGATATGTCAATATTTCATCCAAAGGTGTAATATAAATAATATCAATAGTTCATCAAATTTTTGATAAACTCAAAGCATTATTGTTATTTTATATTTTGCAATGGTACTTCCGTCCATACATTCATATGCTTCTAGTGTCTCTGTACTCTCTAGATCAAATTATTTAGAATAGTTAGAGCATGTGAAATTTACACTGGGTGTATTAGATCTTGATTTAGCATTGCTCGTTAAAAAGTTTACAAACTTGACTGATGAAAGTACTATAGAACAAGTTAATGAAATGAAGGCTTGGGAAAGATCAGTTAGGCTTAGTTTAATGTTCAAAAGAATGGTAATTGCAAATAATATAAAGACTTCATTACTGATTGCAACTAGCGTATGGGAATATTTAAAGGTTATTAAAGATAGATATAAATTTGCTGATAAGTTTGGCTAGCATACTAATGAAAGAACTGACTATGACTCAGTATGATGGCACTTGAGGAATTCAGGATCACATCCTCAATATGGCTGATAAAGCTGTAAAACTTAAAGCATTAGACATGAATGTTTATGAGTCTTTCCTCGTGCAGTTTATTCTCAATTCCCTTCCTTCTTAATTTGGCCCATTCAAGATTCACTATAATACAAATAAGGATAAATGAGACTTGAATGAGTTAACTAGCATGTGTGTTCAAGAAAAATTGAGATTAAAGCAGGATAGTTCATATAATGTCATGGCTACTACTCAAGATGCTGGTAACAAGAAAAGAGAATTGAAGCATCATTAATCAAAGAAATTTGCCGGGTTGGAAATATTAAACAGACTAATGAAAAGAAAGTCTTTATTGTTAAGTACTTCTTTTGTAGTAAGAAAGGACATGTGAAGAAGAATTGCACTAAACACAAGACTTGGTTAAAAAAGAAAGGTATTAATTCGACCTTTGTATGTTTTAAATCAAACATTACAGAAGTTCCTTCTAATACATAGTGGATTGATTCTAGTGCTTCAACTCATGTTGCCAATAATATATAGGGATTTTTTTCAATCCAAAAACCAAAAGAACATGAAAGATTCATCATTATGAGAAATCGTCTTAAAACAAAAGTGATATTAGTGGGAACTTATCGTTTACGCTTAGAGACGGGTCATCTAATGGATCTTGTTGACACATGTTATATTCCTACTATTTCTAGAAATTTAGTTTCTCTATCTAAAATTGATGAGTTAGGATATTGTCTTTCTTTTGGTAGTAGTAAACTCAGTATATTTCATGATTCAATAAAAGTTGGTTCTAGAATTCTGTGTGATGGTTTGTACAAAATTAATTTGGATCTTGAGTTTGTAAATATATTAATGACCCTACAATCAAGTGTTGGATTGAAACATAGTTTCAATAATGAAAGATCTTCTATATTGTGGCATAGACGATTGGGGTATATCTCCAAGGAAAGAATTGAAAGATTAGTAAAGGATAATATTTTGGAATATTTAGACTTTACTGATTTTGATGTTTGTATAGATTGCATTAAGGGAAAGCAAACTAAACATATAAAAAAAAGGCCATAAAAAGTAAAGAACTCCTTGAGATTATTCATACTGATATCTGCGGACCACTCCATATTCCTTACTTTAGTGGAGAAAAGTATTTCATCACATTTATAGATGACCTGTCCAGATATGGCTATGTTTCTCTATTACATAAAAAATCTAAAACCATTGATACTCTTGGAGTATGCATAAATGAGGTTGAGAGACAATTAGATAGAAAAGTTAAAATTGTCAGATCTGATAGGGGTGGTGAATTTTATGGAAGATATGATGGATCTGGTCAGAATATTGGTCATTTTGCTAGATTCCTAAAACAACAGGGTATTTGTGCTCAATATGCATTACCAGGTGTGCCACAGTAGAACGGTGTTGCTGAAAGGCGAAATCATAATCTTATGGATATGATTAGGAGTATGATGAGTTATTCATCTGTACTTGAGTCGATGTAGGGAGAAGCTCTTAGGACATCTATGTACATCTTGAATAAGGTTCCTAGTAAGTCAGTTCCTTCAATTCCATTTGAGTTATGGACTAGTAGGAAGCTCAGTCTGAGACATTTACATATTTGGGGATGTCATGCAAAGATAAGAGTATTCAATCCACATGAAAAGAAATTGGATCCAAGAACTATTTTATGATATTTTATTAGTTATCCATAAAAATCCAAGGGATACAGATTTTATTTCCTTAATAATAGTACGAGGATAGTAGAACCCGGTAATACAAAATTCCTAGAAAATGATGAAATTAATGGAAGTGAAAAATCTCGAAGGATCAATTTTGATATTGAGAAAATTCAAGTTAATTCTCCCAATATCATCTCCTATTCAAGAAATTATTGTTTCTCAAATTAATAAGAGTATTGACGAGGGTGAACAACAAAATAATATCGAATAACTCTCATATGATGTTGATGTCGTTGTTGATAATCTTGTAGAATAATCATAATTGGTAGCTTTGAGAAGACCTCAAAGAAAAAGGAAACATGTCATTTCTAATGATTATGTGGTATATCTATATGAATCAGATTATCAAATAGGAATAAAAAGAGATCCCTTATCGTTTTCACAAGCCATAGAAAGTAACGATTCTAAAAAATAGTATAATGCAATGAAAGAAAAGTTAAAATCAATGGTCTAGAATGGTGTTCAAAAACTCATTGAATTGCCCAATAATTGTAAAAGAGTTAGTTGTAAATGGGTCTTTAAGACAAAACATAACTCAACAGGTAATATCGAACGATATAAAGCCAGACTTGTGGCCAAGGGTTTTTCTCAAAAAGAAGGCATCGACTATAACGAGACTTTTTCTCCAGTTTCTAGATAGGACTCATTGAGAATTGTCATGGCATTAGTAGCTCATTATGATCTTAAGTTAAATCAGATGGATGTGAAAACAACATTTCTGTATGGGGATCTAGATAAGGAAATCTATACGGAACAACTTGAAGGATTCATAGAAAAGGGAAAACAAGGTTGGGCTTGTAAACTTAAGAAATCTATTTATGACCTTAAACAAGCTTCTAGACAATGATATATAAAATTTCATAATACCATTACTTCTTTCAAATTTAAGGAAAACATTGTTGATCAGTATATATACCTGAAGGTAAGTGAGAGCAAGTTTATTATATTGGTCTTATATATGGATAATATTTTACTTGTCAATAGTGATCTTGGTTTATTGCACGAAACTAAGATATTTCTTAATAAGAACTTTAAGATGATTGATATAAATGAGGTAGCGTATGTTATTGGCATTGAGATATTCAGAGATAGATCTCAAGGATTATTAGGATTGTCTCAGAAATGATATATTAATCATATCTTGGAGAGATTTAATATGCAGCTTTGCTTAGCCAATGATATACCTTTTACTAAAGGTGAAAAATTCAGCCAAAATCAGTGCCCGAAAAATGACTTAGAAAAGAATCAAATGAAAAATATTCCTTATAGGTGTGCAGTTGGAAGTCTATTATATGCTTAAACCAGTTTTGTAGTTGCAATGCTGGGAAGATACTAAAGCAACCTTGGAATATAATATTGGAAAGTTGCAAATAAAGTAATGAGATATATACAGAGGACGAAAGATTATATGCTCATATATAGGAGATCAGATCAACTTGAAGTGACAAGATATTCATATGTTGATTTCGTAAATTACCTCGACAGTAGGAAGTTCACTTTAGGAATTGTATTTATGTTAGCCGATGGGGCAATTTCTTGAAAAAGTGTAAAGCAATCACTTATTACATCATCAACAATGGAAGCTAAATTTGTAGCATGCTTTGAGGTCACAAATCAAGCTTTATAGTTGTGAAATTTCATCTCAGAACTTAGTGCGGTTGTTGCCAGGTCGCTGAAGATATTTTGTGATAATACCGTAGCAGTTTTATTCTCTAAGAATGGAAGTACTTGGTGGTTAGAGAAAGAGTCCAGAAACAGCAAGTGTTAATTGAGAACCTGAGCACCACTATGATGATTGCTGATCCATTAACAAAAGCCTTACAGTATAAAATATTTAAATAACATGTTCTTAGAATGGGGCTTGTGAGCAAGTCATAAAAGATATGGTGATGCATATTTATGTGGATGCTATTATTGACATTCTTCTTGCTTAATTAAAATTATTTGTTTCTGCTATCCTGGTTACATTTATGTTTATGCATATTATGGTTGAATATAATAACAGGATTGTCTTAATAAGATAAATTACAAGGGTCATTATGGACTATATTAGGAAAGACTAACAATATTGTGGTACATCGAAGGGAGTATGATATTGATGAAATACAACCGCTATGACTCGTATTGATAGTGTTGAATCTCGGATTTTGATGATGAAATCAATTGATGGGTTAATTGATCTAATCCATATTACTGAGTTAAGTATGCAGGATTAACTACGATAGCTTGAAGACATAAAGCAAGTTTACCGGAGTCAAGTTTGATGGGTGTTCGAGAGTCCGCCGAGAGTCCGAAGATTCGTCGGAAGTGCTGCCGGAACCAATTGAGAAGAAATCGGGGACTTGCCGAAGTTTTCGGAAGTCCGACGGAGAGATCGTCAGAGGTTCGTGGAGATCACTGAGAAGGTTCAGCTACTTGCCAAGGACTCGCTGAACTCGCCACAAGACCGAGAGCCTGCTGGGAGTCCGCCGGAAGAAATCCGAGAGTGTACCGGAAGTCCGCTGGAAGTTCACCGAAAAGCTCGCCAAAAGGAAACTCGATGTTGTCGGTTAAAAACTTGCTTAGGACTATGTCTTAATTTCATAGTTTGCATGTAATTAGGGTTAGGATTAATGGTTAATCCTATAAACCGGTTAGGGGCCAATTGAGCCCAAGTTCGGACTGGTTTGGGCCAAGTTTGGAGCCCAACCAGCGAGCTGAAATAGTTTAGGCGGTGGCACCGCCCAGAACTCGAGAGTTCCGGCGGTGGCACCACCAGCAAACTGTTGTATTGGGCGGTGGCACCGCCCAGCACCCAAGAGGTCTGGCGGTGGCAGCACCCAGAACCCGAGAGTTCTGGTGGTGGCACCACTAGCAAACTGTTGTATTGGGCGGTGGCACCGCCCAGTGTCAGGATCGGAGCAGCACTAAGAGGGGGGAGGGGTGAATTAGTGCAGTGGATTAAAACTTGTAAGATTAAAAACGAATTCGTAAATATGAGGAGATTTCATTTCGATAGTAACTTGAGTAGATGAAAATCGAAAACTAGCAGTAGTGTAAATAACAATTTCAGGAAAGTAAGAACTCACACATTCAAGGGACACACCAATTTAAAGTGGTTCGGTCAAAATGACCTACATCCACCTATGAGCCTTCTTCGATGAGGCTCCAAACTTTCACTAGCAAATCACTTTGAAGGAGAAGGACAAATACCCCTCTTAAAACCTTTTACAAGTGGTTCATACTCTTACAAATTTTCAACGAGAAAGAAGGAGGTGAACACTCAAGCAATTGAAAAAGAAGACTTGCTAAAGACTTTGCTAAGGCTTTATCTCAATTTCTTACTCCTTAAAAGGTTGTATTCTCTGTTGAGAATTGAGGGGTATTTATAGGCCCCAAGAGGATTCAAATTTAGGCTCCAAATTTTGAATTCTCTTGGGTTTCCGAGGCTGGCGGTGCCACCGCCTGTCGGTGGCGATGCCACCGCCTATCAATTTCAAAATTGACAGAGTTCTGGCGATGCCACCGCCTACACTATTTTAGCTCACTGGTTGGGCTCCAAACTTGGCCTAAACCAGTCTGATCTCGGGCCCAATTGGCCCCTACTTGGGTTATAGGATTAACACCTAATCCTAACCCTAATTAACGTGATAACTATGAATTTAAATAGATTTCCTAAGCTATTACAAAGTCCGCAAGTCAAGACTTCTTCCGGCGAGCTTCCGGTGAACTTTCGGCGGTCTTCTGATAAACTCTCGGAAACCATTCTGCGGACTCCCAACAAGCTCCTAGACTTCACGATTTGATCTTGGCGAGTTCCGACGAGCTTCTTTGGCAAGCTACGATCTTTCTCGGTGAGCTCCGCGAACTTCCAATGTACCTTCCGGTGAGCTTCCAAAAACCCTTCGGCAAGCTCCCTACTCATTCTCGGCTAGTTCCGGTAACATTCCCGATGAACCTTCGGACTTCCGTCGGACTCTCAAACTCCCAACGAATCCTTCGCGCTTGACTCCGGCACTTTGTTTCACTTTATGTCTTCATCGTTATCGTAGTTAATCTTACACACACAAGCCAAAACTCTTCTCCAATCTAAACAATTATTACAACGTGAATTGACATTCTGTTGCCTGACACGTCATTAGTTGGTGCTTCGTCCGATTCTTCAGCGCATCGTACTCTCTTGTGGCTTGTTGCCTAATCGGCGATTGACCTCCGCAATCCCGATTTCCTTGGCGCAATTCCGCTCTCCTTGGCCGGATGCCTGATGTCCAAAGCCTTCTGCCGTCCAATATCCTGATGTGATCTCCTCCGACGGAACGTCAATTCCTCCTGCGTCAACTATCTAATCCTGATCGAGTAGACCTGCATCACTCAAAATACAGTTAAACATCTAAACACAATCAATTAGTTTCATAATCAAAATTCGAGATTCAACACCCAGCACCCAAGAGGTCTGGCGGTGGCACCGCCAGTACACTATCAGTGTCAAACACTGACAGGCGGTGTCACCGCCACTGACAAGTAGTGGCACCGCCAGCACCGAGAACCCAAAAGTAATTCAAATTTGGAACCCAAATTTGAATCCTCTTGGGGCCTATAAATACCCCTTAATTCTCAGTAGAGAATACAACTTTTTGAGAAGCAATAGATTGAGATAAAAACCTTTGCAAAGTCTTTAGCAAGCCTTGTTTTCAATTGCTTGAGTGTTCACCTCCTTCCTTTTCGTTAAAAATTTGTAAGAGTGTAAACTACTTGTAAAAGGTTGTAAGAGGGGTATTTGTCCTTTCCCTTCAAAGTGATTTGCTAGTAAAAGTTGGGAGCCTCATCGAAGAAGGCTTCGCAACTGGATGTAGGTCATTTGACCGAACCACTTTAAATTGGTGTGTTCCTTGAATGTGTGAGTACTTACCTTTCTGAAATTGTTATTTACACTGTAGCAAGCTTTCGTTTTCATTTTCTCACTTTACTCAAGTTACTGTCGAATCGAAATCTCCTCGCATTTACGAATTCGTTTTCAAACTTACAAGTTTTAATCCGCTTCACTAATTCACCCCCCCTCCTTTTAGTGCCACTCCAATCCTAACAATTGGTATCAGAGCTAGGCTCACTCTCATATTTGGTTAATACCCAAGAGAGATGGCTTACTCTAGTATGCATGAGGGTCATTCTATTACACGTCCACCTATGTTTAATGGATCGGATTACACATATTGGAAAACTCGTATGAGGATCTTCCTCATTTCTATGGATTTTGAGCTTTGGACTATTGTCGAAAATGGATTTCAAAAATCTTCTCTTCCGATGAGCGAATGGGATGAATCGGAGAAGAAGGTTTCTGCTTTAAACGCAAGGGCTATGAATGCCCTATTTTATGCATTAGACAAAAATGAATTCAATCACATTTCAATTTGTGATTCGGCTTTTGATATTTGGAGAACTCTTTAGGTCACTCATGAAGGCACTAGCCGAGTAAAAGAATCCAAAATCATCATTTTTGTGCACTCTTACGAACTTTTCCGAATGAAACCAAGTGAGTCCATCAGAGACACGTACACCCGTTTTACGGATGTCATCAATGGACTCAAAGCTCTTGGTAAAGATTTTTCTAACTTTGAACTTATAACTAAAATCTTAAGATCCCTTCCTAAAAGTTGGGATCCAAAAGTTACGACCATTCAAGAGGCCAAGGACCTTAAAACATTTCCTCTTGAAGAACTTATTGGGTCTCTAATGACCTACGAAATGACATGTCATGCTCATGAAGAGCTCAAGAACCCCCTTCCAAAGAACAGGAAGGATATGACGCTCACATCATAAGAAGACCACTTGAAAGGAACATTAAGTGATGAGGACAATGACAATGACATTGCACTTTTAACTCAAAAATTTTAAAAATTTATAAGAAAGAATAAATTTAAAAATAACACCAAAAATAGACTTGAATATAAAAAGGACCAAGTGATATGCTACGAATGCAAGAAGCCGGGGCACTTCAAAAATGAATGCTCCCAAGCCAAGAAGAAGCAACCAAAGAAGAAGAAAGCTCTAAAAGTGACTTGGGACGATTCAAGTGATTCCGAAAGTAAAGAAGCTAGCAACAAAGAGGAGGCAAACTTTGCACTAATGGCTTTAGGAGAAGAGGTATTGATTTAATTAATGAAGATTTATCTTTCGATGAACTTTTTATCACTTTTCATGAATTATTTAATGAGTATAGAACTATTAGTAAGAAGTTTATTATCTTAAAGAAAGAGCATGTCTTACTACAAAATAAGCTTGCTAGTCTTTAAACTCCTCCATGCTCTAAGTGTGAACATTTAAAAGCAATAAAAAATAAAATTTTGCTACTTAAAGAGACCTTAAATAAGTTTAAGGTCGGTAGTAAAGGATTGGACATGATTCTTGTAAACAAGAGTCACGTTGCAAATAGAAGTGGAATTGGTTTTGTGAGAGGATCTCACCAAAATCCTACCACTTTCATTAAAGGACCCACATTACATGTTTCACCTTGTTTGAAATGTAACTTTTATTGTAAATCTGGACATGTTGCTTACAAATGTCCATTTAGAAAAATTAGTCCATATAAATTAATATAGGTTCCTAAAGGAACTATAAATAGTTCAATAATGAATAACCAAATTGATAGATTAATTTTTGAGGCACCCAAAATCAAATGGGTACCTAAAAACCATCCTCGTTTGTAGACAAACCCACAAGCTAGAGCAAGAGATGGTATATCGATAGTGGATGCTCAAGATACATGACTGGAGATCCATCTCATTTCTCTATGCTCACTAGCAAAGAAGAAGGGTACGTCACCTTCAGAGATAACAACAAAGGCAAAATCATTGGTAAGAGAACCATAGTTAACAAATTAAGTGTTTCTATTAATGATGTATGACTAGTTGATGGATTAAAACATAATATTTTAAGTATTAGTCAATTATGCGATAAAGGTTATATCGTTAGATTTGAATCTAATGTGTGCATTATTGAAAAACCAAACAATAAAATATCAATGATTGCTTTGAAACAAAATAATGTCTACACCATCAACCTTGATGAACTAAGTAATGAAATGTGCCTCTCCACTTTAAATGATGATGCTTGGCTTTGGCATAGGAGATTAGGCCATACAAGTATGAAGCTAATATTTAAGATCTCATCTAGAGAATTAGTACGAGGGATTCCCAATATAAAGTTTGTTAAGGACAAAGTATGCGATGCATGTTAACTAGGTAAACAAATAAAAACTAATTTTAAACTAAAAAAATCAAATTAGCACCACTAGACCATTACAATTAATCCACTTAGACTTATTTGGACCAATTAACATGACAAGTCTAAGAAGAAGCAAATATGTCTTTGTAATTGTAGATGGCTATACTAGATACACTTGGATCTATTTCTTAGCTCACAAAAGTGATTGTTTCAAATGTTTCTCTAAATTTTGTAAACTCACTCAAAATGAAAAAGGCTTCATGATTTCTTCAATTCGGAGTGATCACGGTGGCGGATTTCAAAACCGTGACTTCCAAAGTTTTTATGAATCTAATGGATATAACCACAACTTCTCCACTCCAAAAAATCCTCAACAAAATGGAGTAGTTGAAAGAAAAAACAGAAACCTACAAGAAATGGCAAGAACTATGTTGAATGAACATAGTCTACCCAAGTATTTTTGGGTCAAAGCTATTAATACAGCTTGCTACGTCATGAATAGGGTTCTAATAAGACCGTCTCTATCAAAAACTCCCTATGAATTATGGAATAATGAAAAACCAAATATTTCTTATTTTAAAGGTTTCGGTTGCAAATGCTTTATTTTGAATGAAAAGGATGCTTTAGGAAAATTTGATGTCAAATCCGATGAAGGCACCTTTTTTGGTTACTCTTTCGATTCTAAGGCTTTTCGTGTTTTTAACAAAAGAATCTTAGTTATAGAAGAGTCTATTCATGTAGTTGTCAATGAAATTTTCGAGTGAAATAAAAATGATTTTGATGATGATCTTGGTTTTGAAAATTTGAATTTAAATGAACCCCCTCATCAAAATAGCAACTTGGATGCATCTTCTTCCTTACCTAAGGAATGGAAGTATATGGATGCTCATCCAAAAGAGCTAATTCTAGGAGATACATCAAAAGGGGTTCAAACTCGTTCTTCCTTCAAGAATTTTTTTGCTAACGCCGCCTTCCTTTCTTAAATCGAACCTAAATGCATTGACGAGGCCTTGAAAGATGATTCTTGGGTCATTACAATGCAAGAGGAATTGAACCAATTTGTTAGTCATTGGTACTAAATAGGTCTTTAAAAACAAGCAAGACGAATGCGGTATCATAGTTAGAAACAAGGCTAGACTAGTGGCCAAAGGGTTCAACCAAGAAGAAGGTATCGACTACGAAGAAACCTTCACTCTTGTGGTAAGATTAGAATCCATTTGGATACTCCTTGCCTATGCTAGTAGTAATGCTTTTAAACTATTTCAAATGGATGTCAAAAGTGCCTTCTTGAATGGTTTTATTTCCGAAGAAGTATATGTTGAACAACCTCCCGGATTTGAAAATTCTCTTCTTCCTAATCATGTATTCAAATTGACTAAGGCTCTCTATGGCTTGAAACAAGCTCCTAGAGCTTAGTATGAAAGACTTAGTTCTTTTTTTATTTCAAATAATTTTACCAAAGGCAAGGTTGATATTGCATTGTTTATCAAACACTTTGAAAATAATTTTCTTATTGTGCAAATTTATGTTGACGATATTATTTTTTGTTCTTCTGATGAATCACTATGTGAATCATTTGCTAAGTGTATGAGTCATGAATTTGAAATGAGTTTAATGGGTGAATTAACCTTCTTTTTAGAATTACAAATTAAACAACTTAGTGATGATATATTTCTTAATCAATCTAAATATACATTAGAATTATTGAAATGATTTAACATGGATGGTTGAAAAGTGATAAACACTCCTATGAGTACTTCGACTAAGTTAGATATGGATGAAAATGGTGAAAAGTTTGATCAAAAAATGTATAGGGGAATGATAGGTAGTCTACTTTACCTCACCGCGACTAGACCGGATATCATGTTTAGTGTAGGACTTTGCTCCAAGTTTTAATCTAATCCTAAATTATCTCATCTCAAGAGTGTTAAAAGAATTTTTAGATGTCTTAAAGGAACTCCCAATTTAGGATTGTGGTATCCGAAATCTGATAAATTTGATTTAATAGCTTATGCAGATGCTGATTTTGGCGGATGCAGGATAGATAGAAAAAGTATATTCGGAACATGCCAATTTCTAGGATATGCACTTGTTTCTTGGACTTCCAAGAAACAAAATTCAGTTGCACTATCTACAGTGGAAATCGAATATATTGCTGCAAGTGCATGTTGTGCACAAGTTGTTTGGATGAAGAATACATTGGAAGACTATGAAATTTACTTGAAAAACATACCCATAAAATATGATAATACAAATATCATTTGTCTTACCAAAAATCCAATTCGACACTTTAGAACTAAGCATATCGACGTTAGACATCATTTCATATGCGATCATGTCTTTAACAATAATGTCATTCTAGAGTTTATTGACACAAAGCATCAATTAGCAAACATTTTTATAAAAGCCTTAGATGAAGATCAATTTGACTTCATTAAAAGGGAACTAGGCATGTTAAATTGTCCCTGAGAATAAGCTTGATTGAATGTATTTTTCGAAGAATTTTTCATCCTCTTTTTGTTTTTTCATGGATTTGATTTCTTCCTTCTCTTTCGATTCCAAATGACATCTTAAAGCGCAATCCAAGATCCTATCCTATCTTGAACCAAAAACAAAAAGGGAGAGGAAAGAAATTTTTTTCTCTCTTCTTTGGCACGCCAGCGATGGCACCGCCAGAACCCGTGGTAGCACCGCCTGAGCGCTCGGTCGCCAGGCGGTGGCACCGCTCGGATTGGCGATGGCACCACCCGAGAACTCCCTTATAAGAGAAGGGGTTAGGGTCGGCAGTAGAACCGCCCCCAACCTGTGAGAACTTTCCCTAGAACTCTCACAATACTATCTAAACCTTTCTAACCCTCATTCTAACCTTTAGAAGCCTAAGAGAGGGATTCTTGTTGGTTCAAGCTTTATATCTTCCAAGGAATTCTCCATAAGGTAAAATCTGAAATCTTTTCTTCCTCTTCTCATTATTTTGCCTACTCTTCACAGTTTCATATTCTTGATCTATCATCTTGTTTAGATAATGACACCTAAGAGATCAATAAGAACAAAAGGGAAGAGGGTGGAAGGAGATTCATATGGCCAAAACCTTTTTAGATCTAATAAAGTAGCTCTTAGATTTTCAAATTTCAAAACAAGAACTATACATAAGGGCAAACATATTGATCTAGATGAACTTGGAAACCTAGAACCCATTAGATGGTTTGCACATTTAGATGCCTTACCTCTCCTATAAATCAATGAACCAATTTATCCTAGGTTAGTTAGGCTATTTTATGTAAACTTATGCGTGGCCAACGATAGCCTAAGTACCTATGAACATAAATTCAAATATTTGATAGTACTATTTATGAACTAATTGGAATTACTGAAAAGGATAGGGGCTGTTACTTTAGAAATAAATGGGATGTCAATGTAATCGAAGAAACTTACTCCGAAGCCTTACAAACTATTTTTGAAAATCCGAACCTAGGCATGATACCCAAAAGTTACGAGCACTTACTACACTTTAACTCTAAAATTCTTCATCACATCATGACTAGCATACTACTTCCCAAGTAATTTCATCTTGATGAAATGAGTCAATTAGAGCTAAGCACCATTTATTGGATTATTACCGGATAACATAATTGTTTTGGATACTTAATCCGGTAACACATGCAGGATATAATAGCTAAAGACACTATGTTACCATAATCACTCGACTAATACTTGCCCATGATATTTGTGTCTCACCTTATGAAGAAATAATTCAAGTTGATCGATTTAACAACATCAATAGAAATCTATTGAAAAGACTAAGGTGCACATTTAGCAATGGTATATTGGTTAGGTAACCTAGAAGGACTGATCCAATTCCTCCACTAGTAGAACACCCCGAAACATCAATTTTTAGGGGAAATAAATCTCCTTCTCCTAGTCCCTTTGGTGCAGCACCTTTAGCTCCTGTTTCATCTTCTGAAGAACTCATTATGGCATAATTACATCAGATCAAATCACAACAAAAACAACTCAAATCACAGTAAGAGCAAATTCAAATTCAACAAATTGAAAATTTAAAGGAACTACGATAAATGAATCAAAAAATAGATGTCATGTATAAGAACTATGGATTTCCTCCTAAGGATTAATCAATATGCCTTCTTATTTTGTTACTTGATGTTAGAGCTAGCCCTAGGAATTTTACCAAAGGGTAATTTTGGTAACCCAATAAAGATAATAAAGCGGAAAGAATAAAAGCGACAAGAACACAAGATTTACTGGTTCAGTCAATTAACCTTGACCTACATCCATGGACGAAAGAGGAGCAAATCACTACTGTCAAAGGGACTATTACAAATGCCTTAGGAAGATATTCCTAGGCCATAAAGCACCCAAAAATACTAAACAAGAAAAACCCCAACTATAAGCCCAAACTATTTAAAGAGTGTGGACTTAAACCCAAAACAAACACTTAGGTTTTTCTTGTGGTGCATCTGACTTCAAAGCCCAGACCCTTATTTATAGTTCTAATAGGAGATAACAAGTCTGATTTTCCCGATGTGGGACTATGGGACTTGCCAAACTAACAAATCTCCACCTTGGCATGTCCCAATAAAACTTGCTCCACCTTCTTCATAAAAGCCCCAACGGGCAATCACCAATAATGAACACCAACCAAGTCCAAGCACTGCTTGAACTTGTAAACCGGAAGAGGCTTCGTAAGCATATCAGCTGGATTGTCCTTCATATGAATTTTCTGAATAAGAACCTTTCCCTCAGCAATAGTATCCCATTTGCATCCAACAATTTTCTTACCTGAAGGCGGCTTCACAAGATTCCAAGTTCTATTTCGATGGAGAGATTCAATTTCTTCATTCATTGCGATCAACCACTTAGTGGAATTATCACAAGAAACTGCATCTGAGTGGGAAGTAGGCTCACCAACTTCACTTGTTTCTTCTGCAATAGACAAAGTATATGCAACCAAATTTGCATATCTTTGTGGTGGTCGAAAATCTCTTCATGATCTATCCTTGGCTATGGAATATTACTCTTCCTCTGGATCATCTGCGTCAGTAGACTCGGGACCATCTACTAGCATTCTTTGAGTATAAGAGTTCGACTGAAAAGAATCAGACCTACCAATCTCAAGCTCCACTTGCTTCTGCGCACTATCATTTGTACAACTAATAGATTCTTCTTTGGAAGATAGCATAGACAATTCATCAAAAGTAACATCTCTACTGATTACAAATTTTAGGGATTTAGGATCAGAACACCATAATCTGTATCCTTTCACCCCAAAAGCATACCCAAGGAAAATGCATTTTTTAGCTCGAGGCTCTAATTTTCCTTCATTTATATGCATGTATGCCGGACACCCAAAACATTTTAAATCAGAGTAATCAGCAGGAGTACCTGACCAAACTTCCTCTAGAGTTTTAAAGTTAAATGCCGCAGAAGGAGCGCGGTTGACAACGTAACAGGTCATATTAATCGCCTCTGCCCAAAAGTCCTTTGTCAACCCTGCATTTGAGATCATACACCTTGCTTTCTCCAAGAGTGTTCTGTTCATACGTTCAGCCACATCATTTTGTTGAGGCGTCATCCTAACAGTGCGATGCCGAACGATTCCTTCATTTTTGCAGAATTCATCAAAGTCACCTTCATAAAATTCCATGCTATTATTTGTTCGAAGCCGCTTAATCTGTTTACCTGTTTGCTTCTCAATCAAAGCCTTCTATTGTTTAAAGGTTAGAAACACATTATTTTTATGCTTTAAAAAATAAACCTAAACTTTTATGGAATAATCATCAATGAAAGTCAACATATACCTAGCACCACCCTTAGACTGAACATGAGCTGGACCCCAAAGGTCTGAATGAATATAGTCAAGAGTACCTTTTGTTTTGTGAACTGCTGGAGAATTGAAACATACTCTTTTCTGCTTTCCAAAAATGCAGTGTTCACAAAAATCCAGTGGCCCAGTACTCTGTCCACAAAGTAGACCCCTTTTGCTCAATATGCTCAAACCTTTTTCGCTCATATGACCTAAACACATATGCCATAATTTGGTGATGTCAGAATCAGACAATGATGATGACGAGACTGCAACCGAGCCTGTGACAGTAGTTACCTACAGAATATATAAGCTACCAGACCGACAAGCTTTCATAACAACAAGAGCACTTCTAGAAACTTTCATAACTCCACCTTCAGCTGTGTATTTACACCCAAGGGCCTCTAGGGTGCCTAAAGAGATGAGATTCTTTTTTAAATCAGGAATATGTCTAACATTAATGAGCGTCCTTATAATACCATCATGCATTTTAATTCGGATTGTTCCTCTACCAACAACATCACATGCTGCATTATTACCCATCAAAACAATTCCACAATTACAAGATTCATATGTGGATAACAAATCTCTATTAGGACACATGTGATAAGAACAACCTGAATCTAAAATCCATTCATTTTTAGACCTCATCCTTGTTGAATCTCGGATTTTGATGATGAAGTCAATTGTTATTTGTTGTCTAATCTATGTGTTGAGATAAGTGTGCAGGATACGATGAAAGATAGACAAGCAGCAGGAGTTGCGCCGGAGTCAAGTTCATGATCACGTTGGGAGTTCGAGAGTTCGACGGAAGTTCGGACGGTCGTCGGAAGTTCTGCGAAAACAGATCTGAGAAGTCCAGAAGCTTGCCAAGCGAAGCTCGTCGAAACTTGCCAAGTGGATCGTCGCAAAGTCCAGGAGTTTGCCGGAAGTCCGCAGGAGCATCACCGAGGGTTCATCGGATGATCGACGGAAGTTCGCCGGAAGGAGCAATTGACGCACCGAAGCAAAGCTGCAGAAGTTGTCTTAGATTTAATCGTAGTTAGCACATTGATTAAGTTGGAAAATGGGAGGTGATCCCATTGGCTTAATCTTGGGGCAATTGGGCCCCTGAAAGATTGAAATTGGGCCGAATGGAATGAACCATTCGGACCCTGATTGCACCAGGAGGTGCAACCGCCCAGGCCAGGAGGTGGCACCGCCTGGGCTAGGCTTCCTAGCGAGACTGGGCGGTGTAACCTCTCCAGCCGGGAGGTGGTACCGCCTGAGCTCAGTCTTCGAGCAAGACTGGGCAGTGCAACCTCCCTGGCAGAGAGGTGGCACCGCCTGAGCTCAGTCTTCGAGCAAGACTGGGCGGTGCAACCTCCCTGGCAGAGAGGTGGCACCGCCTGAGCTCAGTCTTCGAGCAAGACTGGGCGGTGCAACCTCCCTGGCAGAGAGGTGGCACCGCCTGAGCTCGGTCTTCGAGCTCTGCCAGGCAGTGCAACCTCTCCAGTCAAGAGGTGCAACCGCCTGATCCCAGAATTCCGGGATTTGATTGTTTTGAGCTCCAAATTTGAATTGGGTTGGGGCCTATAAATTCCCAACCCATTCAGCACTGAAAAGATACAGACCTACACCGAAATCTTGATCTTTTCTGTGATTCTAAGAGCTCAAAAGTGTTGTAAAGCCTTTAAGTCTCCTCCTTCTGTTCTTCAAGTTTTCAGTTGTAAAGTGAGGAGAGAAAGGTCTGTAAAGGTTGTCTCCTGAGCCTGTCAAAAGGAGAGAAACTGTAAAAGGAAAGTTTGGCCTTCGCCTATTGAAGGAAGGCCCCTAGTTGACGTCGGCGACCTCGTCGGTGGAGGAAGCCAAAAGTGGAGTAGGTCAAGGCTGACCGAACCACTCTAAATCTCTGGTTTGCGTTTATTTTTGAGCACTTTATCATTACTGCAAACCTCCTTCATTACTACTGCTCTCTGCGCTTTCACGAACAAGTTCTAAGTGCTGTTCTTCCGAATCTGCATTCAGACGTAAATTCGTATTTTCGTACATTACAGTTTACGTTTACGTTTGATTCTGCAGAACTGTCTTCCGTGCTTTTACGAACGAGTTTCTTTGCAGTTTACACTTACATTTTGATCCTAGTGATAACTGCAAATTGTCCTCTATAATTTTACGAACGAGTTTCAACATTTAGACGTAAAACTGCATTTAGACGTAAATCGGCTTTCCTCGCACAATCATCAGATCTCAGTTCTCGTTTACATCTTGATTTCAACTGCATACTGCCTTCTACGAGTATACAAACAAGTTTCAAAGTTCAGACGCAAATCTGCGTTTAAGACGTAAATCTGCGTTTAGACGTAAATCTGCGTCTAGACGTAAATCTGTTTTTTGCAGATTACTTTTTGAGCTGTACAACAGCAGCACATTGTCTTTATTCTTCTGCTTAAACTGCTCCTAGACGCAAACTGTGTTTAGACGCAATCTGCGGTTAGACGCAATCTGCGTTTAGACGCAATCTGCGCTTAGATGCAATCTGCGCTAAGACGCAAACTGCGCTAAGACGCAAACTGTGCTTAGACGCAATCTGAGTTTAGACGCAATCTGCATTTAGACGCAAACTGCGTTTAGACGCTAACTGTGTTTAAACGTAAACTGCACTTAATTATAAGTAATCTTAGAATCGGCTTTTGCATCAAAATAGTCTTTATCGAACGAACGCAGCTTTTGGTTTTAATCGCTGAAAAATATCCGCTGCACTAATTCACCCCCCCCCTCTTAGTGCTCTCGATCCTAACAATTGGTATTAGAGCCCGGTTAACTCTCAAAAGGATTAAAACCCAAGAGAGATGGCTTACGCCGGAAACCAAGAGGGCCATTCCATTACACGTCCACCCATGTTTAATGGGACGGACTACACCTATTGGAAGACCCGAATGAGAATCTTTCTTATTTCTATGGACATTGATCTTTGGAATCTTGTCGAGAATGGTTTTTCAAAGTCTTCTCTTCCAATGATCGATTGGAATGATTTGGAGAAGAAGGCTTTCGCTCTTAATGCAAAGGCTATGAATGCCTTATTTTGTGCACTTGATAAAAACGAGTTTAACCGTGTTTCAACTTGTGAAACTGCATTTGATATTTGGCACACGCTCGAAGTGACCCATGAGGGCACAAGTAGAGTAAAAGAGTCAAAAATCAATTTGCTGTTACATTCTTTCGAACTTTTTCGGATGAAACCGAGTGAAACCATTGGCGACATGTTTACCCGTTTCATGGATGTCGTCAACGGTCTAAAAGGACTCGGAAAGAGCTTTTCGGATTTTGAGCTTGTTAATAAGATACTAAGATCCCTTCCTAAGAGTTGGGATCCTAAAGTCACCGCTATTCAAGAGGCAAAAGATCTACGAAATTTCCCTCTTGAAGAACTAATCGGGTCATTAATGACCTACGAAATGACTTGTAAAGCTCATGAAGAGCAAGAAGACATCCTTCCAAAGAACAGGAAGGATATGGCACTCAAAACTTCAGAATGCCACTTGAGAGAAAACTCAAGTGATGAGGACTGTGATGATGACTTGGCACTTCTAACAAGAAAGTTTAAAAAGTTCTTTAAAAGAAACAAGTTTAAGAATGATGCAAAAAATAAACTTGAACCCAAAAAGGACCAAGTAATCTGCTATGAATGCAAAAAGCTGGGACACTACAAGAGTGATTGTCCCCAAGTCAAGAAAAGAACAACAAAGAAGAAGGCGCTCCAAGCAACATGGGATGATTCGAGCGCATCTGAGGAAGAGGAGTCCAACACCGAGCAAGTTGCTCATTACGCCTTAATGGCCATCGAAGATGAGGTAACAAATTCAATAGATGCTGATTTATCTTTCGATGAATTATTAAATGCTTTCAATGACTTATTTGACGAATGCAAGAGTATAAGTAGAAAATATAAATTGCTGAAAAAGATGCATGATAGTCTTACGTGTGAGTTTGATAAGTTAAAAGTCGAACATCATGATAGTTTAAATTCATGTATCAAATGTCATGATTTAGAAACTTTGCAAAAAGAAAACCTGCTACTCAAGGACACCTTGAAGAAATTCGAGGTTGGTAGCAAGTCATTAAACATGATCCTTGCAAACAAGGGTCACATTCCAAAAAGGAGCGGAATTGGATTTGTGAGAAGTCCTCACCAAAATCCAACCACCTTCATAAAAGGCTCCATCTTACATGTTCAACACCAAACCAAGTGCAACTTTTGTTGCAAATCTGGACACAAGACACATTGTTGTCCATTCAAGAAGATAAGTTCAAACAAACTAATCTGGGTTCCT
Source organism: Musa acuminata AAA Group (assembly GCF_036884655.1). Taxonomy (NCBI): domain Eukaryota; kingdom Viridiplantae; phylum Streptophyta; class Magnoliopsida; order Zingiberales; family Musaceae; genus Musa; species Musa acuminata. The sequence goes on along the minus strand of NC_088356.1, from coordinate 16,662,246 downwards.
AAAGGAACCATGATAAACTCTATGCAACATGATAGAAAATGTAGATCTATTTATGAGGCACCCAAAAGCAAATGGGTACCTAAACATCATCCTTTCTTGTAGAAAACTAAACCATCGCAAGTTAGGAGCAAGAGATGGTACCTTGATAGTGGATGCTCAAGGCATATGACCGGAGATCCATCTCAATTCTCTAAGCTCACTAGCATAGACGAAGGATATGTCACCTTCGGAGACAACAACAAGGGTAAAATCATTGGCAAAGGAACCATAGGTAACAAATCCAACTTCTCTATTGAAGATGTTTTACTAGTTGATGGTTTAAAACATAACCTCTTGAGCATTAGTCAATTATGTGATAAAGGATCTATTATAAGATTTGAATCTAATGCTTGCATCATTGAAAAACCATACAAAAATATATCTATGATTGCATTAAAACAAAATAACGTATACACTATTGACATCAATGACTTATGTGATGAAATGTGTTTTGCCGTTATGAATGAGGATGCTTCGCTATGGCATAGAAGATTAGGTCATGCTAGCATGAAACTAATCACTCAGGTATCATCTAGAGAACTTGTAAGAGGAATTCCTCATATCAAGTTCATCAAAGATAATGTATGTGATGCTTGCCAATTAGGTAAGCAAATTAAGGGTAGCTTCAAAGCTAAGAATCAAATAAGCACCTCTAGGCCCTTACAATTGATCCATATGGACTTGTTCGGACCAATCTCTACATCGAGTCTAGGAGGTAGCAAATACGCCTTTGTCATTGTTGATGACTATAGCAGATATACATGGACCTACTTCTTAAAACAGAAAAATGAATGCTTTAGATATTTTACCAAGTTTTGTAAACTTGTTCAAAATGAGAAGGGATCTATGATTTCGTCAATTAGAAGTGATCATGGTGGAGAATTTCAAAACAATGATTTCCAAGAATTCTGTGAACTCAACGGATACAACCATAATTTCTCTACTCCAAGAAATCCTCAACAAAATGGGGTAGTAGAAAGGAAAAATCGAAATTTACAAGAAATGGCAAGAACCATGTTGAATGAACATAGCCTACCCAAATATTTTTGGGCCGAAGCTGTAAACACTGCATGTTATATTTTAAACAGAGTCCTAGTAAGACCCTTACTCACCAAAACTCCTTATGAGTTATGGAATAACAAAAAACCCAATGTCTCATATTTTAAAGTCTTTGGGTGTAAGTGTTTTATCTTGAATGAAAAAGATAACTTAGGAAAATTCGATGCTAAATCTGATGAAGGAATCTTTCTTGGTTATTCTTCGGTTTCTAAAGCTTTTCGCATTTTCAATAAAAGAACCTTAATTATTGAAGAATCCATCCATGTTGTTTTCAATGAGATTTCAGAAATTAAGAAAAATGATCTTGATGATGATATTAATTTTGATTCCTTGAATTTAAACGAAACCCCGTCTCCAACTAGCAACTTGGATGCATCCACTTCCGAAACATCCTTACCCAAGGATTGGAAGTATGTAGATGCTCATCCTAAGGAGCTAATCCTAGGAGACACATCAAAGGGGGTTCAAACACGATCTTCTTTTAAAAACTTTTGTGCCAACGCCGCCTTTCTCTCCCAAATTGAACCCAAATGTGTCGATGAGGCCATGAAAGATGATTCATGGATTATCGCAATGCAAGATGAATTAAATCAATTTGAGAGAAATGAGGTGTGGACGCTTGTTCCTAGGCCAAATGACCATTTAGTTATTGGTACTAAATGGGTCTTTAGAAACAAGCAAGATGAAAATGGTATCGTGGTTAGAAACAAGGCTAGATTAGTGGCCAAAGGTTTCAACCAAGAAGAAGGTATCGATTACGAAGAAACCTTCGCACCTGTGGCTCGATTGGAAGCCATAAGGATGCTCCTTGCCTATGCTAGTTGTAATAATTTTAAGTTATTTCAAATGGATGTTAAAAGCGCTTTTCTAAATGGTTTTATTTCCGAAGAAGTTTATGTTGAACAACCTCCTGGATTTGAAAATAATAGCCTCCCTAATCATGTGTTTAGATTAACTAAAGCTCTCTATGGTTTAAAACAAGCCCCAAGGGCTTGGTATGAGAGACTTAGTTCTTTTCTCATTGAAAATAATTTCATAAAAGGCAAGGTTGATACTATATTGTTTATCAAGAATTTTGAAAATAATTTTCTCATTGTTCAGATTTATGTTGATGATATCATCTTTGGCTCTACAAATGAATCTCTTTGTGAATCTTTTGCTAAAACTATGAGTCTTGAATTCGAAATGAGCTTAATGGGAGAATTAACATTCTTCTTAGGTTTACAAATCAAACAACTAAGCAATGGCATCTTTATTAGTCAAACTAAATATGCCATGAATTTATTAAAAAGGTTTAACATGAACAACTCAAAGGCTAGTAACACTCCTATGAGCACCTCCACTAAGTTAGAAATTGATGACAGTGGAGAAAGCTTTGATCAAAAAACTTATAGGGGTATGATAGGAAGTTTACTTTACCTCACTGCAACAAGACCAGACATCATGTTCAGTGTAGGATTTTGTGCTAGATTTCAATCAAACCCTAAGATATCTCATCTCAAAGCAGTTAAAAGAATATTTAGATATCTTAATGGTACCACAAATCTAGGATTATGGTACCCAAAATCAGAGAATTTTGAGTTAATTGCTTATGCTGATGCTGACTTTGCTGGCTGTAGATTAGATAGAAAAAGCACATCAGGATCATGTCAATTTTTAGGACATGCCCTTGTTTCCTGGTCATCAAAGAAATAAAACTCGGTTGCACTATCAACAACCGAAGCTGAATATATTGCAGCAAGTGCATGCTGTGCACAAGTTGTATGGATGAAAAATACCTTAGAAGATTATAAAGTTCATCTCAAAAATATTCCAATTAAATGTGATAACACAAGTGCAATATGCTTAACCAAGAATCCTATACAACACTAAAAAACGAAACATATTGATATTAGACATCACTTTATACGAGATCATGTCACCAATCATGACGTAACCATAGAGTTCATTGATACTAAACATCAACTAGCTGACATTTTTACAAAACCTCTAAGTGAAGAACAATTTGATTTCATTAGAAGAGAATTAGGAATGTTGATATGTCCGAACAGATAAATTTGTTAAAATTATTTTTTTTCGGACTATATTATCACTTGATTATATGTGAAAATCTGCAACAAAATCTTGTCCGAATGCATCTTATTTATGGAACAGATTTTCTCATACACTTTCAAAAAAAAAAGAGTTTCTGAAATAGATTTGATGAAGTGATTCATGAGTATGTATTCCATCCTGCAAAATCTTTACAGTGGATTATAACACAAAGGGGAAGAAGTATTTAAAGCAATCTATGTAAAATTCCTCTATAAGCTTGCTATTATTATTTTCTGGTATCATGATTACTATGCTTTTTGTTGATGACAAAGGGGGAGATATATATATGAATTGATAAACACTGCCATGATTAGAAATACTATGAATGATGCTATGAACACTGCTATGATTATGCCATCCTTGCATCACCAAGAGATATATGAACATGTGCTAAAGTTTGCATTATGCCCTGAGTTGATATCTTATCATGTGAAGAAAATGCAAAACTTGCTAGAATATTTCAAATGTGTGCATCATGTAATAAGTTTCACAGCTTTATATGATAATGTTCAAACTACATGATGAATAGTTACAAACACTATCATACAAACTTGATGATGTATGTCAAGCCCTGACATCATCTTTGAAGAGATACATCATGATGAGTATCATGATGGGAGTATTGATAAGTTTAACTGATCTAACTTATCAATACGTCACTTGAATTCTTAGGTCTTGAATTCAAGGTTGACTTATCTCAACTATGGCATATAGATAGGGGGAGTTAAGGATAACTCCATTATCAATTGATTGTCATCATCAAAAAGGGGGAGATTGTTGAATCTCGGATTTTGATGATGAAGTCAATTGTCATTTGTTGTCTAATCTATGTGTTGAGATAAGTGTGCAGGATTAACTACGATGAAAGATAGACAAGCAGCAGGAGTTGCGCCGGAGTCAAGTTCATGATCACGTTGGGAGTTCGAGAGTTCGACGGAAGTTCGGACGGTCGTCGGAAGTTCTGCGAAAACAGATCCGAGAAGTCCAGAAGCTTGCCAAGCGAAGCTCGTCGGAACTTGCCAAGTGGATCGTCGCAAAGTCCAGGAGTTTGCCGGAAGTCCGCAGGAGTATCACCGAGGGTTCATCGGATGATCGACGGAAGTTCGCCGGAAACTCGCCGGAAGGAGCGATTGACGCACCGAAGCAAAGCTGCAGAAGTTGTCTTAGATTTAATCGTAGTTAGCACATTGATTAAGTTGGAAAATGGGAGGTGATCCCATTGGCTTAATCTTGGGGCAATTGGGCCCCTGAAAGATTGAAATTGGGCCGAATAGAATGAACCATTTGGACCCTGATTGCACCAGGAGGTGCAACCGCCCAGGCCAGGAGGTGGTACCGCCTGGGCTAGGCTTCCCAGCGAGACTGGGCGGTGCAACCTCTCCAGCCGGGAGGTGGTACCGCCTGAGCTCAGTCTTCGAGCAAGACTGGGCGGTGCAACCTCCCTGGTAGAGAGGTGGCACCGCCTGAGCTCAGTCTTCGAGCAAGATTGGGCGGTGCAACCTCCCTGGCAGAGAGGTGGCATCGCCTGAGCTCAGTCTTCGAGCAAGACTGGGCGGTGCAACCTCCCTGGCAGAGAGGTGGCACCGCCTGAGCTCGGTCTTCGAGCTCTGCTAGGCGGTGCAACCTCTCCAGTCAAGAGGTGCAACCGCCTGATCCCAGAATTCCGGGATTTGATTGTTTTGAGCTCCAAATTTGAATTGGGTTGGGGCCTATAAATTCCCAACCCATTCAGCACTGAAAAGATACAGACCTACACCAAAATCTTGATCTTTTCTGTGATTCTAAGAGCTCAAAAGTGTTGTAAAGCCTTTAAGTCTCCTCCTTCTGTTCTTCAAGTTTTCAGTTGTAAAGTGAGGAGAGAAAGGTCTGTAAAGGTTGTCTCCTGAGCCTGTCAAAAGGAGAGAAACTGTAAAAGGGAAGTTTGGCCTTCGCCTATTGAAGGAAGGCCCCTAGTTGACGTCGGCGACCTCGTCGGTGGAGGAAGCCAAAAGTGGAGTAGGTCAAGGCTGACCGAACCACTCTAAATCTCTGGTTTGCGTTTATTTTTGAGCACTTTATCATTACTGCAAACCTCCTTCATTACTACTGCTCTCTGCGCTTTCACGAACAAGTTCTAAGTGCTGTTCTTCCGAATCTGCATTCAGACGTAAATTCGTATTTTCGTACATTACAGTTTACGTTTACGTTTGATTCTGCAGAACTGTCTTCCGTGCTTTTACGAACGAGTTTCTTTGCAGTTTACACTTACATTTTGATCCTAGTGATAACTGCAAACTGTCCTCTGTAATTTTACGAACGAGTTTCAACATTTAGACGTAAAACTGCATTTAGACGTAAATCGGCTTTCCTCGCACAATCATCAGATCTCAGTTCTCGTTTACGTCTTGATTTCAACTGCATACTGCCTTCTGCGAGTATACAAACAAGTTTCAAAGTTCAGACGCAAATCTGCGTTTAAGACGTAAATCTGCGTTTAGACGTAAATCTGCGTCTAGACGTAAATCTGCGTTTAGACGTAAATCTGTTTTTTGCAGATTACTTTTTGAGCTGTACAACAGCAGCACATTGTCTTTATACTTCTGCTTAAACTGCTCCTAGACGCAAACTGTGTTTAGACGCAATCTGCGGTTAGACGCAATCTGCGTTTAGACGCAATCTGCGCTAAGACGCAAACTGCGCTAAGACGCAAACTGTGCTTAGACGCAATCTGAGTTTAGACGCAATCTGCATTTAGACGCAAACTGCATTTAGACGCTAACTATGTTTAAACGTAAACTGCACTTAATCATAAGTAATCTTAGAATCGGCTTTTGCATCAAAATAGTCTTTATCGAACGAACGCAGCTTTTGGTTTTAATCGCTGAAAAATATCCGCTGCACTAATTCACCCCCCCCCTCTTAGTGCTCTCGATCCTAACAATCCTATCATCAATAGCAAAGAAAATATTTTCATCATTCTCATCAGCTGCTACACTAGCTTCAGCAGACTCAGTAGTTTTCTCAATAATTTTTTCCTTCTGCTTTAATTTATTTTTCAATTTAAAGCAATCAGCCTTAGTGTGCCCCATTTTATGACAATATCTACACTCCAAATTTTTATGTCTAGATTTAGATCTAGATTTAGATCTACTACTGTCAAATTCCCTTTTATCTATTCTCCCCCTAACAACCAGACCTTCAGCCTGATTCTCTCTACTTTCCCCAGTGATATCTCTATCTATCTGCTCTTTAGATTTTAGTGCAGATTTAATTTCCTGATATGAAATTGTTTCTTTTCCATAAATCATAGTATCACGGAAATGCTTAAAAGATTAGGGAAGAGAACACAAAAGTAACAGGGCCTTACCCTCATCATCAATTTTTGCATCTATATTCTCCAATTCCATAACCAAGGAATCAAATTTATCAAGATGTGAGAGCATAGATGTACCTTCAGTCATCCGAAGCATATACAAACTCTGCTTTAAGTAGAGACGATTCTCTATTGTCCTCTTCATATACAAGGCTTTAAGCTTGTCCCACATGCTCTTAGCCGTAGTCTCCGTAGCTACCTCTCGTAAAACCTCGTTAGAGAGATTTAGAATAATGCTAGATTGGGTCTTCTTATCCATACACGCAAGATCTTCCTTTGACGTACCATCTGGAATATTCTCAGCTCCCTATAGTGTCAAATCAACTCCGTCTTGAACCAGAATGGCCTCCATCTTGAGTTGCCACATGCCGAAGTTGACATTTTTGTCGAATTTCTCGACAACGATCTTTGTTATTGTCATTGTTGCCAAAAGATCCCGAAACCAAGCTCTGATACCAGTTTGTTAGAGCTAGCCCTAGGAATTTTACCAAAGGGTAATTTTGGCAACCCAACAAAAATAATAAAGCAGAAAAAATAAAAGCGACAAGAACACCAGATTTACATGGTTCAGCCAATTAACCTTGACCTACATCCACAGATGAAAGAGGAGCAAATCACTACTGTCAAAGGGACTTACAAATGCCTTAGGAAAATGTTCCTAGGCCATAAAACACCCGAAAATACTAAATAAGAAAAACCCCAACTATAAGCCCAAACTATTTAAAGAGTGTGAACTTAAACCCAAAGCAAACACTTAGGTTTTTCTTGTGGTGCATCTGACTTTAAAGTCCAGACCCTTATTTATAGTTCCAATAGGAGATAACAAGTCTGATTTTCCCGATGTGGGACTATGAGACTTGCCAAACTAACACTTGACATGCGATCCTTGTATGATTACTCTTAATGCCAAGTTAAAGTTTTGTCATCTTCTTTCTTTTGTATGAAAGTCATGCTGTTTTTAAACGAATGCTGAATTTTTCAAATATGATTAATTTTGAATGAATGCTGATTTCTTTCTACTAAGATGAATTTTGGATTCTGTTTAATAAGCTGAATTTTGTATAATCTTATGAATGCCGAATGATCAATCTTCATGGTGAATTTTCAATCATAAATTGTATACTTAAAAGTCTCATCTCCTTTTTGTTGATGATAAAGGGGGAGAAGAATGAGTAAAAGATTAATGAATTGTATGCCAATGTGATAGCATGACTTATATGACTTACAAAAGCTTGTGTTAATGCAAATGTCTTGTATGCATCGATAGCATGACTTATATCAATTGCAAGAGCCTATATTAATGCGAGAAGAATGAGTAAAAGATTGATGAATTATATGCCAATGTGAAAGCATGACTTATATAAATTGTAAAAGCTTGTGTATTGCAAAGGTCTTATATGAATTATATGCATCGATAGCATGACTTATCTGAATTGCAAGAGCCTCTGTAAATGTCCTAAATACATCACAAAACTCCTTAAGAATATTGCAAGTTTTTAGATTGCTTGATCTTGCCTTACATTTATATCATAAGATTTATGTTGAAAGTTCATATCTCTTGTCGAAATGATAATTGTCTTTTATCATTCGACTTGAAAATAATTTTCATAGCTTAAAATTATGAGAAATACAAAGTTTCATATTTGCTTATGCTTATAGAAAATAACGATAAGTTCAACGGATATAACTTATCAATTTAGGCTTGAATTCAAAGAAATTGAATTCAAGAGTTTTTATCTTCTCATTATATGACATGTAGATAGGGGGAGTTATGTTTAACTCCATCATCAATTGATTGTCATCATAAAAAAGGGGGAGATTGTTGAATCTTGGATTTTGATGATGAAATCAATTGATGGGTTAATTGATCTAATCCATATTAATGAGTTAAGTGTGCAAGATTAACTACGATAGCTTGAAGACATAAAGCAAGTCTATCGGAGTCAAGTTTGATGGGTGTTCGAGAGTTCGCCGAGAGTCCGAAGATTCGTTGGAAGTGCTGCCAGAACCAACCGAGAAGAAATCGGGGACTTGCGAAAGTTTTTGGAAGTCCGACGGAGAGATCGTTGGAGGTTCGCGGAGATCACCGAGAAGGTTCAGCTACTTGCCAAAGACTCGCTGAATTCGCCACAAGACCGGGAGCCTACTAGGAGTCTGCCGGAAGAAATCTGAGGGTGTATCAGAAGTCCGCCGGAAGTTTGCCGGAAGGAAACTTGACGTTGCCGGTTAAAAACTTGCTTAGGACTATGTCTTAATTTCATAGTTTGCATGTAATTAGGGTTAGATTAAGGGTTAATTCTATAACCCGGTTAGGGGCCAAGTGGGCCCAAGTTCGGACTGGTTTGGGCCAAGTTTGGAGCCCAACTAGTGAGTTGAAATAGTCCGGCGATGGCACCGCCAGCAAACTGTTGTATTGGGCGGTGGCACCGCCCAGCCCCCAAGAGGTCTGGTGGTGGCATCGTCGGACTGGGCAGTGGCATCGCCAGTATATTATCAATGTCAGACACTGACAGGCGGTGGCATCGCCAACACCGGAAACCCAAAAGTAATTCAAATTTGGAGCCCAAATTTGAATCCTCTTAGGCCTATAAATACTCCTCAATTCTCAACAGAGAATACAACTTTTTGAGAAGCAATAGATTGAGATAAAAGCCTTAGCAAAGTCTTTAGCAAGTCTTGTTTTTAATTGCTTAAGTGTTCACCTCCTTCCATTTCGTTGAAAATTTGTAAGAGTATGAACCACTTGTAAAAGGTTGTAAGAGGGGTATTTGTCTTTCTCCTTCAAAGTGATTTGCTAGTAGAAGTTGGGAGCCTCATCGAAGAAGGCTTCGCAAGTGGATGTAGGTCATTTGACCGAACCACTTTAAATTGCTACGTTCCTTGAATGTGTGAGTACTTACCTTTTTAAAATTGTTATTTACACTGCAGCAAGCTTTCATTTTCATTTTCTCACTTTACTCAAGTTACTATCGAATCAAAATCTCTTCGTATTTACGAATTTGTTTTCAAACTTACAAGTTTTAATCCGCTGCACTAATTCACCCCCCCCCCCTCTTACTACCACTCCGATCCTAACAGATAGTTGGACTTAATATAATATTATTATATTTATTGGACTTATTGACTTGTTTTAAAATTACTTTTCAAAATTCTTTAGAATCCAATTAAATAAAATTAATTTTAAATAATTTTTATTTTATTTATTTTGATTTAATATCTCTATCTTATCAATTAATGGGTCAAGTGGATTTTATGGACCTTTATAATTGGATAAGATATATATAATATAACTAATTGGATTCTAATGAAATATTTTGGTCAATAGAAAAGAAATCCGCTTAAATAGGATTCCTTAGGAGATAACCTTTGGGAGAAACTCTTCTAATAATTCATCCTAGACTCTCTACTCCATCTATATATAGATAGGACCTCTAGGGAGTGAAGACAATAAGAATAGCTGAGGGATTACAGTCTTTTCCCCAACTCTTCTCCCTAAACCATCATTCTAGGCGGTCCTGTGAAAGATAGGAAGAGAGGAGAATGATCTGGTTCCTCTTGCAGATTGATTGATCTTGGATTAAAGACCGTATCTTACAAATCAAACAAAGATCTATTTTTCAGATGACATCAAAATATACACATTGTTAAACTAGATCTAATTATTTGATTTTAATCATGACATAAAAGATTGTTTCTGTATTTAATATAACATATTACAGTTTTTTATGCTTACAAGTTTTAGTAAAACCAATGCGTTCTCTTTTTAACTTGTTCGTTGGTCCATAAAGAGAGCCATGCCAATTCAAGTCTTGCATTCAATAAGAATACCTCAAGAGATCCAACTGGTTTCAGAGAGTGTTAACACGGTTTTTAATGACATGAAGGGTGTTCGAGACCCAACAAAATATCCGATTAGTGAGTTTCTCTAATATTTCTCTTCTTCATTTTTTTTTTTTTTTCAAAAGCTCTCGTAGGAGAACACCATCATCATAGAAAATCGGATTCCTGATAGAGTGCACTACTTTCAGATCTATTTGGAGGATGCAAAATGGGAGCTCAACTACGCTGATCACCATTTGGAACATGAGGAAGGGAGGATGAAGAAGTCGGTGCCTTGGAGAGTTTGGCGCAATCAGGTTACCACTTCCTAGTTGGATTGGGTATGAATTAGTTAGAGGATCCGAACCCGCATCTGTGTGGCTCCGTTTATTGATCAAAGCAGGGAACGGGCCCACCTCACTTGGTAAACTGGCAGAAAGAGACGCACGCGGCCGCGCGCGATCTGGGAAGAATCCTCACGCGTAGTTTCACGCGTGATCGGGGAAGAGAAATCTCGCGCGTTATTGAAGCTCGCTGATTGATTCCACACGATCGCAGTTCCAAATCCCGTGGCTGAGATGCGATAGGTAACGCCCGCGTTCCAGGAGAAGGAGATCTACCGAGATTGGCGGAAGATTCTTCTTTCCGATTCGGATAGACCCCGCCGATCACTTCACCATTGGAGGGGCTGCTCATCGTCGCTAGACCAGGAACTTCGAACATGATCGGATAGGACACCAGCACCCGAAATGGCCACGTGGGAAGAAACTTACTGCTGGATAAGAATCGATTTCCCTTGATAGATATCACCCGCTCGGTGTAGGTTGTTGGATCCGGGAGATTGACACCGCCTTAGCTTGCTCATGCGACTTCTCCGTTGCATCCAAAGGGGCGTCCTTGTATGGACCAGCAGCCCCTTAGACACACAGACCCGTCGAACCGTCGTTTTGAGACGGATCAGCCTTGTCCATGGGATCATGCAAGCTTTTGGAAACGGACTACCACAGCCCCTAACCCTGTGTGAGGGACGTTGTCTTGCCGCCGGCGGCCATGAGAGAAAGGAGGCGAGAGAAAAATTCATTTGAAAGATTTCATTCAAAATGTATTGAGAATTGATTCATAGTAATTATCTAAATAGTTATCATGGGTAGTTATAGGCATGTGTTAAGACGAAGTCCATAATCTAAAAGTTATAGGATAGTTCCTACACCTAACTCAATCATGAGTGTGACATGGCGGAGTGAGGTAGTTATCATTAGGTCCCATAAATAGGACTATAGTTTATGAAACAAGATAAGGAGTATGTACTTGGGAATATCTTGTAAGTATTCTATGTCTATCCTCTTGTTTAAACACTATATCAGTTTTCTTGATTGAAATGATTCTTTTTAATTGCATCATATTCTATTTTTATCGTTTCATTACTCTTTCATCCCCAACATTTATGGTATTAGAGCTAAGTTTCAATCTGAATTGGGCATTATGATTTTCATTGGCAATTGTATGTCGCAACCCCTTATTCCCATCTTCTTGGACAAATGCTATGAATTTTAAAGTATCAAGATGAAGACTCTATTCAAGTCTTAAGATCTTTGAGACTTAATAGAAAATGGATATGCAAATCCAAATGACGAAATCAGGTTGAGGGAGAATAGAAAGAATGACTCAAAGACATTGTTCTTCATTCAACAAGCTATACATAAGATAATCTTCTCGAGAATTACAGTAGCGATAATCTCAAAACAAGCTTGGTTGATACTTTAAAATGACTTTTAAGGCTCATCAAGGGTGATTATGATAAAACTTCAAACTCTTCATCGTGAGTTTAGAATTTTGTTCATGAAAAGCAATGAATCGGTGCAAGATTTTCTTTCTCGAGTAACTGAAATTGTTAGTCAAATGAAATCTTATAGTGAACATCTTCTTGATCATATAATTATTGTAAAAGTTTTGAGAAGTTTAACTTTGAAATTTGATCATGTTCTTGAGGAGTTAAAAGATTTATCTATATTTTTATTTGATGAACTAATAATGAGTTCCTTGCAAGCATATGAAGTAAGGTTGAATAGGTCACTTGAAAAAAGTGAAGAAAAATCATTTCAAGTTAAGGAAGAGTCTTCTACTTCAAAAGAAGACAAAAAATAATAGAAAGAGAATATGGTAGAGGAGGATTTCGTGATAGAGGAAATTGAAGATGAAGAGAAAGAGGACACTTTGATGGGCATGATGAACAAAAGTAATCAAATTATGATTAAAAAAATTATAAGAGTGGAATTTAATGTCACTATCGTAAAAAGTTTGGTCATATGAAGGCATATTGTTGGAAAAGAGAAAACCAAGCAAGCTATGTGGAGGAAAATAAAGAAAATAGTAAGTTGTTTATGACTCATTTGCAAGTTAATTATATCTCAAATGATATTTGATTTCTGGATAGTGGATGTTCTAATCATATGTCAGGTATAAGATCAATGTTTAGAGATATTGATGAAACTCATAAATTGAAAGTTAGACTTGGAGATAATAAGTAAATCTAACTGGAAAGGAAAGGAACAATTGAGGTGAAGATAAATCAAGAGAAGGTAAAATACCTTAATAATGTTTTCTTTGTTCCTACTTTATCACATAACTTGTTGAGTATTGGACAATTGATAGATGATGGATATTCAGTTATATTTGATAATAGTTCATATACTATTAAAGATAAAAAATCTGGTTTGATTATGGTAAATGTTTGCATAACGCAAAACATGATGTTTCCACTTGATGTTTCAAATATTGAAAAATATACTCTTATTATAACTCAAAAGAATGAGTCTAATTTATGATATTTAAGATATGAACACCTTAATATTAAAGGTTTAAGGTTGTTAAATAAATTGTCATTTGTTGAATCTAATATTTATGTTCCATCTAATATTCTGTTGAATCTCGGATTTTGAAGATATGAACACCTTAATATTCTGTTGAATCTAATTTATGATATTTAAGATATGAACACCTTAATATTTATGTTCCATCTAATATTCTATTGAATCTCGGATTTTGAAGATGAAGTCAATTGTCATTTGTTGTCTAATCTATGTGTTGAGATAAGTGTGCAGGATTAACTACGATGAAAGTTAGACAAGCAGCAGGAGTTGCGCCGGAGTCAAGTTCATGATCACGTTGGAAGTTCGAGAGTTCGACGGAAGTTCGGACGGTCGTCGGAGGTTCTGCGAGAACAGATCCGAGAAGTCCAGAAGCTTGCCAAGCGAAGCTCGTCGGAACTTGCCAAGTGGATCGTCGCAAAGTCCAGGAGTTTGCCGGAAGTCCGCAGGAGCATCACCGAGGGTTCATCGGATGATCGACGGAAGTTCGCCGGAAACTCGCCGGAAGGAGCGATTGACGCACCGAAGCAAAGCTGCAGAAATTGTCTTAGATCTAATCGTAGTTAGCACGTTGATTAAGTTGAAAAATGGGAGGTGATCCCATTAGCTTAATCTTGGGGCAATTGGGCCCCTGAAAGACTGAAATTGGGCCGAATGGAGCTAACCATTCGGACCCTGATTGCACCAGGAGGTGCAACCGCCTAGGCCAGGAGGTGGCACCGCCTGGGCTAAGCCTCCCAGCGAGACTGGGCGGTGCAACCTCCCCAGCCGGGAGGTGGCACCGCCTGAGCTCAGTCTTTGAGCAAGACTGGGCGGTGCAACCTCCCTGACAGAGAGGTGGCACCGCCTGAGCTTAGTCTTCGAGCAAGACTGGGCGGTGCAACCTCCCTGACAGAGAGGTGGCACCGCCTGAGCTCAGTCTTCGAGCTCTGCCAGGCGGTGCAACCTCTCCAATCAAGAGGTGCAACCGCCTGATCCTGGAATTCCGGGATTTGATCGTTTTGAGCTCCAAATTTGAATTGGGTTGGGGCCTATAAATACCCCACCCATTCAGCACTGAAAAGATACAGACCTACACCGAAATCTTGATCTTTTCTGTGATTCTAAGAGCTCAAAAGTGTTGTAAAGCCTTTAAGTCTCCTTCTGTTCTTCAAGTTTTTGAGTTGTAAAGTGAGGAGAGAAAGGTCTGTAAAGGTTGTCTCCTGACCTGTCAAAAGGAGAGAAACTGTAAAAGGGCAGTTGGCCTTCGCCTATTGAAGGAAGGCCTCTAGTTGACGTCGGTGACCTCGTCGGTGGAGGAAGCCAAAAGTGGAGTAGGTCAAGACTGACCGAACCACTCTAAATCTCTGGTTTGCGTTTATTTTTTAGCACTTTATCATTACTACAAATCTCCTTCATAACTACTGCTCTCTGCGCTTTTACGAACAAGTTCTAAGTGCTGTTCTTTCCGAATCTGCATTCAGACGCAAATCGGTGTTTTCGTACATTACAGTTTACGTTTACGTTTTAATTCTGCAAAACTGTCTTCTATGCCTTCACGAACAAGTTTTTAAGTGCTGATCTGTCCGAATCTGCTTTCAGACGTAAACCAGCTTTTTCGTACGATATTTACATCGCAGTTTACGTTTACGCCTTGATTCTGCAAAACTGTCTTCTGCGCTTTTATGAGTTTCTAAAGTTCAGATCCCTTTGAAACTGCGTCTAGACGTAAAATTGCATTTAGACGTAAAACTGCTCAAACTGTGTAAAGATGTTTTAGACGTAAACTGAGTTTAGACGTAAATCTACGTTTAGACGTAAAACTGCGTTTAGACGTAAATCTGCGTTTAGACGTAAAACTGAGATTAGACGTAAATCTGCGTTTAGACGTAAAACTGCGTTTAGACGTAAATCTGCGTTTAGACGTAAAACTGCGTTTAGACGTAAATCTGAGTTTAGACGTAAATCTGCGTTTAGACGTAAAACTATGTTTAGACGTAAATCTACGTTTAGACGTAAAACTGCGTTTAGACGTAAATCTGCGTTTAGACGTAAACTGCGCTTAGACGCAATCTGCGCTTAGACGCAAACTGTGTTTAGACACAAACTGCGCTTAGACGCAATCTGCGCTTAGACGCAAACTGCACTTAGATACAAACTGAGAATTAGCTTTTGCATCATAATAGTTTTTATTGAACGAACGCAGCTTTTGGTTTTAATCGCTGTAAGATTTCCGCTGCACTAATTCACCCCCCCCCCCTCTTAGTGCTCTCGATCCTAACAATTGGTATCAGAGCAAGGTTAACTCTCTAACGGATTAAAACCCAAAGAGAAATGGCATATGCCGGAAACCAAGAGGGGCATTCTATTACGCGTCCACCCATGTTCAGTGGGACGGACTACACCTATTGGAAGACCCGAATGAGGATCTTTCTTATTTCTATGGATTTTGAACTGTGGAATCTTGTCGAAAACGGATTTTCGAAGTCTTCTCTTCCAATGATCGATTGGAATGATTTGGAGAAGAAGGCTTTCGCTCTTAATGCAAAGGCTATGAATGCCTTATTTTGTGCACTTGATAAAAATGAGTTTAACCGTGTTTCAACTTGCGAAACTGCATTTGATATTTGGCACACACTCGAAGTGACCCATGAGGGCACAAGTAGAGTAAAAGAGTCAAAAATCAATTTGTTTTTACATTCTTTTGAACTTTTCCGCATGAAACCGAGTGAAACCATTGGCGACATGTTTACCCGTTTCACGGATGTCGTCAACGGTCTAAAAGGACTCGGAAAGAGCTTTTTGGATTTTGAGCTTGTTAACAAGATACTAAGATCCCTTCCTAAGAGTTGGGATCCTAAAGTCACTGATATTCAAGAGGCAAAAGATCTACGAAATTTCCCTCTTGAAGAACTAATCGGGTCATTAATGACCTACAAAATGACTTGTAAAGCTCATGAAGAGCAAGAAGACATCCTTCCAAATAACAGGAAGGATATGACACTCAAAACTTCTGAATGTCACTTGAGAGAAAACTCAAGTGATGAGGACTGTGATGATGACTTGGCACTTCTAACAAGAAAGTTTAAAAAGTTCTTTAAAAGAAACAAGTTTAAAAATGATGCAAAAAATAAACTTGAACCCAAGAAGGACCAAGTAATCTGCTATGAATGCAAAAAGCCGGGACACTACAAGAGTGATTGTCCCCAAGTCAAGAAGAGAACATCAAAGAAAAAAGCGCTTCAAGCAACATGGGATGACTCAAGCGCATCCGAAGAAGAGGAGTCCAACACCGAGCAAGTTGCTCATTACGCCTTAATGGCCATCGAAGATGAGGTAACAAATTCAATAGATGCAGATTTATCTTTCGATGAATTATTAAATGCTTTCCATGAATTGTTTGATGAATGCAAAAATATCAGTAGAAAATACAAATTGCTGAAAAAGGTGCATGATAGTCTTACTTGTGAGTTTGACAAGTTAAAAGTTGAACATCATGATAGTTTACATTCATGTATCAAATGTCATGATTTAGAAACTTTCCAAAAAGAAAACCTGCTACTCAAGGACACCTTGAAGAAATTCGAGGTTGGTAGCAAGTCATTGAACATGATCCTTGCAAACAAGGGTCACGTTCCTAAAAGAAGTGGAATTGGATTTGTGAGAAGTCCTCACCTAAATCCAACCACTTTTATAAAAGGCTCCATCTTACATGTTCAACACCAAACCAAGTGCAACTTTTGTTGCAAATCTGGACACAAGACACATTGTTGTCCATTCAAGAAAATAAGTCCAAACAAATTGATTTGGGTTCCTAAAGGAACCATGATAAACTCTATGCAACATGATAGAAAATGTAGATCTATTTATGAGGCACCCAAAAGCAAATGGGTTCCTAAAAATCATCCATTCCTATAAAAACATTAAAAATTTTAGGCCGGAGCAAGAAATAATATTTTGCTCCTTGACTCTCGATAGTCATAAGCCAAGAGTCAAAAAGGAACTCGCAACGCTTAAGTAACAAGTGGAAGTTATGAAATCACAAATACGATTTGGATACAACCTTATTAGAAACATATGATATCCAAATTCACATATCCCCTTGATCTTCGAACCCGTTAACACTATCATCTACGAATTAATTCTTGTATCATGAAGAAACTAAATATGTCATGATCTTAAAAGGGATACCAAACAAACTATCAACATACGTATGACATATGCACGTTAAAAGATCTATCTTGATCATACAAGAGCTTCTTCCTTAAATAAAAACTCATACGAAATCACGTAAGAAACTTAATTGCTCTGAAATTAAAAAAAAAAACTCTCCTCAAGGCAAAGGCTCTCTGATCAAATCACATTAGGTGCTCACTGGCTGTAGGCGGTGGCACCTCTCCAGCTGGCGGTGGCACCTCCAGCTACCACGGGTTGCCAGAGGTTGCACCGCTCCAGCCAGAGGTGCAAACGCCCGCAACTCTGCCTTTTAAACCCACACTAGGGCCGGCGGTGAAACCGACCCCAACTCACTCCCATTTCCTCCTCTGCTCTTCCAAGTCTCCTCCATTCTCATTTCACTCCTCTAAGCTGTCCAAATACCTTCCATTTCGGAGCAAAACATCAAGAATCCTTCCTTCTCTTGAAGATTTCACAAAGGTACTCTCTAAGAAGCCCTTAAATTCTGTTTTGTTCTTCATTTACTCTTGCTCATCATCATCCCTCTAAACAGCAGTAGTTATGGGATCTAGAAGATCCTCAAGGGACAAGGGAAAGAGGAGATTAATAGAAGAGTTTGATTTCACTCTTTTCGATTCAAAATACCATGCTGAAAAATTTCCCTCTTTCGAACTTAGATGTATCAGTAAGGGAAAATACGTAGATCTAAATGAACTAAGAGACTTAGAAACTATCCAATGGTTTGCAAACCTAGATCTACTTCCAATCTTGCAGATTAACGAACCCATCTATCCTAGGCTAGTTAGATTATTTTACAATAACATACAAATAGATGATGAAGAAAGGATGTCCACCTATCTTTTAGGACAACACATCTCAATCACTGATAGGTTCATTTGTGATATGATAGGCATTCCCATAAAAAGCATAGGACTTTACTTTAGAGGATCATGGGATGATGAAAGTATTGGAACATCCTATGTTGAAGCCTTAGGAACAATCTTTGCCAATCCTAACATAGCATTAGTTCCTAAAAGTTGTGAACATCTATTGCCTTTGAACACTAAGATACTTCATTATATCATGACTAGTATAATTCTTCCTAAACAATACCATCATGATGAAATAAGTCAATTAGAATTAGGAACTATGTACTCAATCATGAAGGGACATGACATTTGTCTTGGTTATCTTATTCAACAAAATATGTTAGAATTATCTAAGAAAGATATGATGCTCCCATATGGTGGTATAATCACAAGAATAATGAAAGCTTACGACATTCTAATACCACCAGAAGAAGAAGTAATGAAAGTAGATCGATTCAGCATAATAAACAAAAATCTACTTCACCGACTAAGATGTTACTATAGAAACGGTAACTGGGTTAGAATCCCTAGAAGGACTGATCACCCTCAACCTGAACCAGAACCAGAAACACCAGTATTTAGGGGTACCCAATCTCCTCCGACCCTTCTCTTTGAGGAAACACATCCAGTTGAGCAAACTCATACATCCATCGAAGAAATTGGGATTCGAATGGATCGATTCGAACAGAGACAAGAACAGATTGAACAACGACAAGATCAAATCCTATCTGAGCTGCAGCAAATTCATAGTCAATTTGACTCCTTGTTTAGGCACTTTAATTTTCCACCTCATCAATGAACTTGTTGAACACCTGTTGTTGTTGTAAACTTCTTATGTTACTCACTTCTGATGTGCTGGCTGTAAACATCTATCGTGGTAAACATATATCTTGCACCTTGTGGTAAAAGTTATCTCAGATTTTTATGGTATCATTACTGTTTGGTATGTGATGTGTCCAAATTAAGAATGTTGTGCTTTGAAACTAAAAGTTTTGAAAACCTTGTGCTTTGATTCAGAATTAGGAATGTTGATGTGTCCGAATAGATAAATTTGTTAAAATTATTTTTCGGATGATCAAATCACTTGATTGCCATGTTTCCATGATTATATGTGAAAATCTGCAACAAAATCTTATCCGAATGCATCTTATTTATTCGAATGCTATACACCAGATTTTCTCGTACACTTTCATGAAAAATAAGTTTCTGAAATAAATTTGATGAAGTGATTCATGTGTATGTATTCCATCCTGCAAAATCTTTACATAGACAATGGATTATAACAAAAAGGGGAAGAAGTATTTAAAGCAATCTATGTAAAATTCCTCTATAAGCTTGCTATTATTATTTTCCTGGTATCATAATTACTATGCTTTTTGTTGATGACAAAGGGGGAGATATATGAATTGATAAACACTGCCATGATTAGAAATACTATGAGTGATGCTATAAACACACTGCTATGATTATGCCATCCTTGCATCACCAAGAGATATATGAACATGTGCTAAAGTTTGCATTATGCCTTGAGTTGATATCTTATCATGTGAAGAAAATGCAAAACTTGCTAGAATATTTCAAATGTGTGCATCATGTAATAGTGCTTCACAGCTTTATATGATAATGTTCAAACTACATGATGAATAGTTACAAACATAATCATACAAACTTGATGATGTATGTCAAGCCTTGACATCATCCTTGAAGAGATACATCATGATGAGTATCATGATGGGAGTATTGATAAGTTTAACTGATCTAACTTATCAATACGTCACTTGAATTCTTAGGTCTTGAATTCAAGGTTGACTTATCTCAACTATGGCATATAGACAGGGGGAGTTAAGGATAACTCCATTATCAATTGATTGTCATCATCAAAAAGGGGGAGATTGTTGAATCTCAGATTTTGATGATGAAGTCAATTGTCATTTGTTGTCTAATCTATGTGTTGAGATAAGTGTGCAGGATTAACTATAATGAAAGTTAGACAAGCAGCAGGAGTTGCGCCGGAGTCAAGTTCATGATCACGTTGGAAGTTCGAGAGTTCGACGGAAGTTCGGACGGTCGTCGGAGGTTCTGCGAGAACAGATCCGAGAAGTCCAGAAGCTTGCCAAGCGAAGCTCGTCGGAACTTGCCAAGTGGATCGTCGCAAAGTCCAGGAGTTTGCCGGAAGTCCGCAGGAGCATCACCGAGGGTTCATTGGATGATCGACGGAAGTTCGCCGGAAACTCGCCGGAAGGAGCGATTGACGCACCGAAGCAAAGCTGCAGAAATTGTCTTAGATCTAATCGTAGTTAGCACGTTGATTAAGTTGAAAAATGGGAGGTGATCCCATTAGCTTAATCTTGGGGCAATTGGGCCCCTGAAAGACTGAAATTGGGCCGAATGGAGCTAACCATTCGGACCCTGATTGCACCAGGAGGTGCAACCGCCTAGGCCAGGAGGTGGCACCGCCTGGGCTAAGCCTCCCAGCGAGACTGGGCGGTACAACCTCCCCAGCCGGGAGGTGGCACCGCCTGAGCTCAGTCTTCGAGCAAGACTGGGCAGTGCAACCTCCCTGACAGAGAGGTGGCACCGCCTGAGCTCAGTCTTCGAGCAAGACTGGGCGGTGCAACCTCCCTGACAGAGAGGTGGCACCGCCTGAGCTCAGTCTTCGAGCTCTGCCAGGCGGTGCAACCTCTCCAGTCAAGAGGTGCAACCGCCTGATCCCGGAATTCCGGGATTTGATCGTTTTGAGCTCCAAATTTGAATTGGGTTGGGGCCTATAAATACCCCACCCATTCAGCACTGAAAAGATACAGACCTACACCGAAATCTTGATCTTTTCTGTGATTCTAAGAGCTCAAAAGTGTTGTAAAGCCTTTAAGTCTCCTCCTTCTGTTCTTCAAGTTTTTGAGTTGTAAAGTGAGGAGAGAAAGGTCTGTAAAGGTTGTCTCCTGAGCCTGTCAAAAGGAGAGAAACTATAAAAGGGCAGTTGGCCTTCGCCTATTGAAGGAAGGCCTCTAGTTGACGTCGGTGACCTCGTCGGTGGAGGAAGCCAAAAGTGGAGTAGGTCAAGACTGACCGAACCACTCTAAATCTCTGGTTTGCGTTTATTTTTTAGCACTTTATCATTACTGCAAATCTCCTTCATAACTACTGCTCTCTGCGCTTTTACGAACAAGTTCTAAGTGCTGTTCTTTCCGAATCTGCATTCAGACGCAAATCGGTATTTTCGTACATTACAGTTTACGTTTACGTTTTAATTCTGCAAAACTGTCTTCTACGCCTTCATGAACAAGTTTTTAAGTGCTGATCTGTCCGAATCTGCTTTCAGACGTAAACCAGCTTTTTCGTACGATATTTACATCGCAGTTTATGTTTACGCCTTGATTCTGCAAAACTGTCTTCTGCGCTTTTATGAGTTTCTAAAGTTCAGATCCCTTTGAAACTGCGTCTAGACGTAAAATTGCGTTTAGACGTAAAACTGCTCAAACTGTGTAAAGACATTTTAGACGTAAACGGAGTTTAGACGTAAATCTGCGTTTAGACGTAAAACTGCGTTTAGACGTAAATCTGCGTTTAGACGTAAAACTGAGTGTAGACGTAAATCTGCGTTTAGACGTAAAACTGTGTTTAGACGTAAAACTGCGTTTAGACGTAAATCTGAGTTTAGACGTAAATCTGCGTTTAGACGTAAAACTGCGTTTAGACGTAAATCTGCGTTTAGACATAAAACTACGTTTAGACGTAAATCTGCGTTTAGACGTAAACTGCGCTTAGACGCAATCTGCGCTTAGACGCAAACTGTGTTTAGACACAAACTGCGCTTAGACGCAATCTGCGCTTAGACGCAAACTGCACTTAGATACAAATTGAGAATTAGCTTTTGCATCATAATAGTTTTTATTGAACGAACGCAGCTTTTGGTTTTAATCGCTGTAAGATTTCTGCTGCACTAATTCACCCCCCCCCCTCTTAGTGCTCTCGATCCTAACATATTCTAGAGACCGTATACTTGGCATGGTGCTATCAGACCCATACGATTTCTACTCGAGTCTCGCTCTAATCAGATTCTTCTGGAGAACTCTTTCTCTCTTAATCCGAATGACCATGGCTAGGGATTTGTTTGAGCAAAAACACATAGGACATTCCTCTCATGATACCGAGAGTGGATGATCCGTGGATGATCCTCTATCGACACTCAATAGCCCTCGTAAGGTTGACTACCACTCTTGATAACCGTTTGTACTTGATTTAGGACATCTAAAACTATAAGTCTAGTATCAAAGAGTAGAGCACTCATACAGGATATCCTTGATGTCTCAAGTCTAAGGACCAGATACACCATTGGGACTACAGAATCGCTATCTGACAATAAGGCATCATCAACTATTCAACATTTCGTAAGCGGATCAATCAATGAACTCATTCCCCAATGAGCACTTGTATTGTATCCCTAGTGTCCCCACACGAGCAGCTATGAGACCAGCTACATCCATTATATGGACGGGTATACAACACACAAATCTGTCCGGTTATCTCGATGTCCCCCTCGAGTAACCTATGATCGGGATTATTTAGGATATGTATTTAAAAGCGAATCGGTCTCACTATCGTGATCTCATCACGATCTGATTCCTATTGTACAGATCCAAGGATATCACTATATATATATATATATATATATATATATATATATATATATATATATATATATATATATATATATATATATATATATATATATATGCAACAAGAAATATAATGTAATAAATACCAAAATATAATAAGCAAAAAGACTACGTGTCAAGTCACACATGTCATTAGTCATGTGAATGGCTTGCAGGGCACATATGACTAGTAGTAGGGCCCGATAATAATAATATTCACATCATATGTACACACATATCACACGGTCAATGATCATCCGTCCAAATCATACATCACATGCACTAGATAATAATAATAATTAATTAAATTATTTTAATTAATTATATGTAGTATTTTGGGAACTCTATCATATTGACACGGACTTAGCTGGTTTTGCCTAAGTCGTGCGGCACCCTTGCGTGTCCGTCCGCAAAGGTCAGCCTCCCCGAAGCCTCCCATTGTCCCTTAGGACCACCAAAAGAGAGAACGGGTTATAGAGAACGCCTCAATCGGGATCCACAAGCAAACATCTCTGAAAAACACTTCATTGACAATGCAAATTACAAACAGACTTTACAAGCTCTGAATAGTAGCACAACAAAGGGTAAAATGGTCCATTACAAACCGAAAAGCTCTCGCACGTGTCCACATGACATAACCTTTATTGACAAGCCTAAAGAGGCCACCAACCCAATTAAAGTGGGACTATTAAGCCTTCGGCCACCCCTCTACATTCTGTACAAGGCATGAACATACCAAAAGACACGGACATACATAAGCATTACATCAAACATCTTGTTTAGAAGTTTGTCCGTGACATTCTCCCCCACTTATCCCTTCGACGTCCTCGTCGAAGCCTTTGTGAACACTGCAACTCTTCGCCTTTGCTGAGTCTTCAATCTTCCGCTCCAGCTGCAATGCGCCTCCTGGCTCCCAACTGCTCTCCGCTGTTGTTTTTGAGTAGTCGAACCTTTGATCCGCCATGCTGCTTCAACTCGCCAATGACTCTGACTCTGGTGTGGGGTTGGCTGAGTTGTGTTGATCCTCGTTGATTCCTGCGGATCCACCAAATGAAGGAAAAGACCATCCTTACTACGCTAGTCTCTCAAAATTTCCACATGCTGCTTGAACTGGGTGGATGCTTGTTGGAGCTTTAACGAGCATCGCCTCGCAAACTTCTGAAGTTTTGGGTCCTTCCTCCACAAAATCTGCTCATTGACTCTTCTTTCAGTTAGTTGTCACATCCAAGTAGGTTCGCATCACTTCCGCTTTCGATTGGCATTTCGTTGGGAAATGAAGCGGACAATCTACTCTCAGTAGCACTGATCACCGTTGGTGAGGATTTGACAACTATTGTCTTCCATTATCTTCGAAGGGTCTTTGAACTTGTGCAGAGCTCCTCTGCTGGATAGATAAGAGAATTGGGGTACTCGGTTTCGCCCATTCTCTTAAGAGTTGAGAAGGCAAAGGTTACTTGACTTCGCCCGCCTCCTCGAGGTTGTACTTCATGCATCGAGTTGGTTACTGGCCTTCGCCTGCTCTTTGCTCACACTTCTGAAGCACTTGAAGTGTTTGCACTCTTTGCGTTGAGTTAGCTACTGTGATTCACCTTCTCAATGCCATCGAACTTCTGGAATGCGAGAAGTTTTCACCCCAACTTGGAGTAATTCTCTGATAGATGAGGTCCCCTTTGGGATTGTACCGTCTTCTCCATCAACCCTGCCACCTACTTTACTGAGTAGCAAAGGTACAGCACCGCGTACTGCCTGCTTCGTTCCTTGGTCATGCACTCTTGCATGACCCGAAGTCCTTCACTTACGACTATCTTGATGAGAAACTTGTTGACACTGGTCTTACGAAGTTTCTTGGCCTCTGCCCTTCAGCCTTGTCTCGGTACTTGGAGATTGCCTCTGCATGCTCCACCTCCTTGGCCCCTTTCACGACCAAACGCTCTCCCTCTGTGAGAGCAAGGGATCAATGACTTTCACGGAAGTCCCACCTCTGCGGTACCATGGCGCTGCCATGCCCATGGCCCTACTATCCGTCTCCTCACATCTGCATCCCTTTTCTTCACGATCAGTAGATATGTCTCCGTTGCACTCCTCTGAGTCCACCTCCATTCTGACTGATGCTTGATTTTGGGTAGCTAAGTCCCTCTGGACTCGTCGTCGCTTCCTCGCCCCTTTCGACCCCCTGCTTCAACACCTCTGTGTTCTCCAAGCAGTCCGTTTGGTCGATGGAAAGACAGACTGCAACTCCCATGCATGGCCTCTGCCATCACGTTGTAGGGTTTGCACCAATTCTATTCTCCTTAGCTTCCTTGGTAGCAACGTTCGCTTACTCGGCCTTGTCCTCTGACTTGCCGGGCTCCCTTAAGCGAATATGAGCTCTGGAGCAGTCCAACTCTCCAACTGCTTCGATCATACCTCTGCATGATCAAGTTCCTCCCATGGAACTCACTGGTACTTGCATTCGAACTTTTCCCTTGGTGGAACCCAGCCCCCATATGCTGATGACCAAGGTTTTCATCCGATGCAAAATTCGATGCACGCACGGAAGACCCGCCTCTATGGTACCATGGCCTTCACTCCTTGAATCCATAGCCCTTCTTGCCGTCGTGTTGTTCACCGAAGTGGAGCTCCCAGTAGCTCCCGATCATACCTCCATATGATCTAGTCCCTCCCGGGACTATGTCGTGTGTGTCGCATTGCCACGAACTGTTCCACCATGATCCGCTGCACCATGTCGCCTCCTGGTGACATCTCCATTGCATTCTGATCCTTGTGGAATAAACTTGAATTGTGAACCCTCCATGTGTGGCCTCTGCCAATACATCGCAGGGTCTCCTCCACCTTCGATTTTGTTCACTCCTTTGGCAATCGACCTTCATCCACCCACTCTTGGGTCACACCTAGATGAAGTACCGCTCTAGGACAGTCCATCGCCTAGTAGCTCCCGAAGTCCACCGACTTCACTGTAATTTGTGCACCATTGTCTGGATCCTGGGCCTCTGCCCCTACCAGCACAATCTCCGCTGCGCACCGCTTCCTTCATAGCAACTCGAATGGCAACACTGTGGCATATTCTTCAAGAGTACCCGCCTCTGCGTCCTCTTGCCCTGTGCTAAGGCCTCCTAAACCCAACTTCGCCTCCACAAATTGAGTCGCCTTAGTTCCTCCATCAAATGCTCCTCCGAGATAAGGTGCATGTGCCTAGAAGCTCCCTTCGTCTTTGGCACCATGCAAGATGAGTCCACTCCGTCAGAATGAAGGACCCATGGAACAACATGATCCTGCTCTTGCCTCTGCAAGAGCTCATGTCCTTGACCTCTGTCTAAGAAAAGCACTGTGCCTCTGCTCCATGTTCCAACTTCTCTACTGGCTCCCTTCATGCGACTTGGGAACTTCGCCAAGTTACACCCAAGTTGCTCCGCTCCTCGTTTTCGCATTGAGTCGATGGTGGCTCTCGCTCCCACCATCTCCACATCGACTCCAAGTGTGCCTTCATTTAAGTTGCTTCAGGTCGCTCCCCCACTTGATCTCGCAATGCATCCACCAATGCATTCTCTCGAGCGAGATCATGCGATGACTCCTCGCCGCTTGCTCAGTCCATCGAGCTTCGTGGAGTTGTTGTTTGTTGAGGTACTCCTCCTCAACATGTGAGGTCCATCTCACATGATTCTCCCTCTGGAGAGCCAGGACTTATCCCTCCTGGATAACTATCCCGTTGGAGCAACATCTCTCTTCGTTTCTGAGACCACCATCCCCTTGGACTACTCCGATCTGCTGAACAAACTGTGCACTGTTCTGCCTCCTGCAAACGGACTTGCTAGATTGCGACTCCATGTCAATACAGCCCCCGCTGCACCCCTCAAGGCCTAGCAACATGCTGAACTCGTTGCACACTTTAGCCTCCGACGGACGTATCCTTCACATGCCGAAGAGAAAGTTTCAATGCTCCATGGCGCCGAGTTTCGGTCGCCTTGGGATGGCCACGAACATTCCGTCGTCCGTATACAAGCCCATGCATGAGTACCAAATTCTTCGAGTTAGCAATTCCCCTCACCTCTGTGAGCTTTGCATAACTCTTTTGGTCGTTGAGCAACTCATTCCACCTTGCATGGTCTCATTCTTACCAAGCGCCTCGCTTGCCTAGAGCACCATCAAGTATAGTTGTCAACGTTGAGCCGTAGCTCAAACTCAGTCATCCCAACCTTTGTGCGCTCCACATTCTTCCAAGCTTGCCTGTTCTCGTGGTGCCTCTTACGCGAAGGGTTGGCCATTCCTCTGAATGCCAATCTCAGATGCCCGCTCCTCGGAGCGACTCTTTTCCCTACATCTCCATGCCCGTTTTCCCCCAAACGGTCGCGCGTGTGCTGACTGCCCTCAACGCAGCCCTGCTAGGTCCCCCACGTTTGCATGTCAAGTGTTTCTATGAGTGCTTGTCCCGCTCTGATACCATATGACACGGACTTAGCTGATTTTGCCTAAGTCGTGCGGCACCCTTGCATGTCCGTCCGCAAAGGTCAGCCTCCCCGAAGCCTCCCATTGTCCTTTAGGACCACCAAAAGAGAGAACGGGTTAGAGAGAACGCCTCAATCGGGATCCATAAGCAAACATCTCTGAAAAACACTTCATTGACAATGCAAATTACAAACAGACTTTACAAGCTCTGAACAGTGGCACAACAAAGGGTAAAATGGTCCATTACAGACCGAAAAGCTCTCGCACGTGTCCACATGATATAACCTTTATTTACAAGCCTAAAGAGGCCACCAACCCAATTAAAGTGGGACTATTAAGCCTTCGGCCGCCCCTCTACATTCTGTACAAGGCATGAACATGCCAAAAGACATGGACATACATAAGCATTACATCAAACATCTTGTTTAGAAGTTTGTCCGTGACAATATGGTGCCCCACATGGCAGGTTTCTCACATGGCAAGTAGTTCCTTCTTAAGCAAGGAAATCTTATCGTATAGAGACTCCTTGAAAATTAGGAATCCTAGGAAACCCTAGCCACCAAGGAGTCCCTTGTAGCCAGGAAACTATGGCTACGGGTAGCCATGGGCTAAAGGTGCCCCATGCGGCTAGAACTCCTGGCCACATGGGCAACCCCTACGACCAGGAAACCCTGAACGCCAGGGGTGCCCCTTGTAGCTAGGAAACCTAGCTACAAGGGCTGCCATGTAATAGGTTGAGGGCAGCCACGTTGCTCTCATTCTTGCTACTTTTGGCTAGGTCGAGAGCAATAAATTGGAGCTCTTGGCCAAGGTTGCAAGTAGCTTTCAACCAATCTAAGGGGCAGCAACAATTGCTGCCCTTTATTCCCATTTTGTGTCAATAAATTTGACATCGAAAGCCCTATCTAAAACACCTCTTAACAATAAGAAAATGTGCAGCACATATTTAAAAACTACAACAACAAAATTACAGCAATCGCACAAAACAATTTCAACGCAATTGAACACAACACACAATTTAAAAGCCAATATTTTGCATAAGTAACCTAACTCTGATACTACTGTTTGGAAAATCCAGGGCGACATCACATACATAGTGGAAGAATAGAAAAATAAAATCCTAGAATTGCCATAGAAAAGAAGGTTTCATCGTCGTGCAAAAGTTGGTGCACATAAACCCGCGAAACCAAAAAACTGCACGTAAGAGAATTACCTAGGGAGATCGAATATCCCTAAAATTCTACAGATATATAGGAGAGGATAAAGGAGGTCAACTATCCTCCTCTATAGCGGTGATCCACACGGCAGGAGCTGTGAAGATGCTCCTCAAATAGCCGCCCAAAACTCTTCTTCGCGTGCACTACACAATAAAAAAGGACCTGCCCCTTCTTGCTGTCTATATGCCCCAAATAGGGGCAGTATGTGGAGAAGAGGGAGAGAGGAGAATTAAAAGAGGCAGCCAAAAAGAACCTCTAGCCTATGGGTCTTTGGTTCCCTCTTATTTATAAAGGCCCCACCCCCTATCTAGTGGTGATCCACACAACAATGCTACAACGATGCCCCTCTAAACTCCTGGTCTGCTATATGAGGATGAGAAAGGAGGAGAATAGGAGATGGCAACCCAAAGAGGCTCTCGCCTATGAAACATTAGTTTCCTCCTATTTATAGAGGTCCCCTATCAACATAACCCTAATGGATCCTACCCTATTGGGTATTGGATCTTTATCCAACTACCCAAGCCTCTT
Organism: Musa acuminata AAA Group; assembly: GCF_036884655.1. Lineage (NCBI taxonomy): Eukaryota > Viridiplantae > Streptophyta > Magnoliopsida > Zingiberales > Musaceae > Musa > Musa acuminata. The sequence goes on along the minus strand of NC_088356.1, from coordinate 16,633,149 downwards.
AGATTAGTATATCTCTATCCAATAATCTCTCATTAGCTCTTATTAGATCTCATCCATAGGATCTAATAATTCAGGGGCTTATTGGATATCCAATAAAATAGGAGCTCCAGCGGATATCTCATGTCCAACGGATACTCATAGCAACGCCTATCATATGTGTGTGATCCTCTAGGCCCAATATCGAACTGGTCGTGAGTCATACCTATTAGAACTCCTTCTAGCTCAATGAATTATTATCTCTATAATAATTCACTCGACTCATCGATTGTGGATGTACTAGGCCACTATGTCGCAGTTCCCAAATGATACAGGGGAATCTAATCCATTAGACTTATCTATCCTCAGTTACTATATACCTATAGTCTCCCTCAGTTACCATATACCTATAGTCTCTCATCTATCTAATATCCCAAAGATCATATACCGGGCATGATACTGTCAGACCCATACGATTTCTATTCTAGTATGAAAATGAAAAAGAAAGAAACCAACTTTCACGTCTTACTTTGGGAAATTTTTTAGAACTAGTAATGGAGGAGGGCGATGTAGAAACTCATTAAGTAAGACATCCATGGTTTAAGCCAAAGTTGCAATCTTCATCAAACTAAATGAAATCCGGTGAGGAAGTTTTGATGTGTTCTGGTGAGTGACGGAGGATAGATCTAGGCATCCGTAGACAAAAAGAGTTTGAAAGCTAGAACAGAGGCTCAAGATGCCTATCGGAGTCGAGATCCTTCGGGCCAGGATCAAGCGGCCATGGTGGAACATCAGGGGGTAGTGATGGGGAGACAATAGGAGGAGATTGGAAGGAAGACGTCAAACTTCACTTGACCTCGCTGGGAGGAAATCTAGATGTAACTTAAAATGGTTCAACAACTTGGTACTTGTGTGGAGTTTTTGGAACAAAAATGTTCCTTTGAGTCCTTGCAGTATCGTATCAAGTTGTAATCTTTTAATATAATAATAAGATCCAAGAATTTGTGTTGTATTATGTTTATCTTACTTTATCCACGAGTTCTGTACGTGTGCGGATGATCAAAACATTTTAACATTATGATCATTCAAGTAGGTAGACTTCTTTAATCTTGGTATTTGGCAAAGAAGTGTTGTATGAATAAACTAGATAATGCTAAATTTGTGTCAGTAGGGTTGACTGTGAATGACATTATGTTCAAGACTTGTAAAGAAAAATCAACTATTCACAATGATTATAGACATGGGACTTGTAAGTTCTTCGAGTGTGTCTCCTCGATGATTTGGATATGGAATATAACCAAGATCATTCCTCAAAAGAAAACACAACTCAAGTAGCTATAATACAAACGTCGGAGTTTAGGAGGACAGGCACACAACCACTTTGGATCACATCTTTTGCAAGAGAAGTATGAAGTATATAAGATTATATTATTTCTTGAGTTGTTAGCATCAGGAATAAAAGTAACTTTGACATTGTTTGTATGAGCTACGACAACCCAAGTCAAACACTTACGTCAGTTGCCGAAATCTTTGGACCAGTCATATTCATCCAGTTCATGAAATGAATCTGGTAGTCGACTAGGTTGGTCCATGGTTGAGAAGTAAGAAGCGGAACCAATGTCAAAATCTTGCCCAAAGATAGGTTCAAAAGATACTGTTTCATTACTAGGGAAGATCTGAGGTTGCACTGAGTTGGCAAGTTCTTCGGTGACGCTTGTCCCCATCATATCTTCTTGAACTGAACTTGTAAAAACAGGATCTATTTCTATCTTCATCGCTTCCGGGAGAGGAGCTTGGTCTTCGTTTAGTCTTGTCTCGAAGAGATTCATGTCAGAACTGGAAGTTCCTTGATGTCTCATCTCGATCACTCCTCTCGGAAGGACAGGATTATCATCCACCACAGGCAAACAGGAACCATATGGATTTGACAGTGGCTGATTGCCATGAGAAACTGAAGCTACACAATGATGAATATGTGCGAAGTTATCTTGGTGAATGCTTCCGCGAGGTTGATCTTGAGGTCCAAGTTCATTCTGTCTAGTAAACATGTTCACATCCATGGCCAAGTACTGCGTCACGTTCATGGATTCCTCCTGCATGGCCTCCGAGATAGGCTGCCCAACGATATTGGAAGTGAATGCATCCCCCACTGCCTCCCTGCAGCTTTTCCCCTCCATGGATGGAGGAGGTGGAGGAGCATTATGTTGGAGCCCGAAATATTTCTTCAGTTCACGTCTAATAACAGCGTTCAGTATGTCGACTTCCTTCGCTGTAATCTTATCTTGGAGGCCCTTCGACTTCTCTATGAGCCGTTGGATTTTCTCTACGTCCGGCAATAAGTGCTTGATGACCGCGATCAAGACGCTTACTTTCCATGCTTTCTTCAGGTCATGCGGCTTCTTGTAGGGTGGAGGACTTGGATCCTTGGGCAGGCTCATCTCCCGCCACCACTCCTCCGACATGTTGGGCCACCACGGTGGCGGAATGCCCTTCTCCAGAGGGAACCTCCGCTGAGGAGGGTCACAGTATGGCATCAAGGCGGATAAAAGCGAACCCAAGGTGGTGTCCTGCAGTTCCTGCAATGCCTCAGGTACGGAGGACTCCGAGGTGTTCTCCTTGCCTATGACGTTCGTGCAGCTATCCCTCTGATACGTGCTGATCGCAGCTGGGCCGTTCCGATCGAAGCGAACGGTTTCCTTCCACCATTTACGTAGGTTATTAGAAGCTCCAATGACTGGCTTTCCTTTGTAGGGTACAATCCCGTAGACGAAGCCTTGAGCGAGGCCCTCTTCGATCAACTCCAGCATTTCATTCAGTATCTTCTCCTGGCTCCGCGCCAGCTTCTTCCTCCGTGACTGTTCTTGCGAGTAATCCAGCAAGGATGCACTGCTTTGCTGGATAATCTTACACTTGTGATGCTCCTTCAAATGCTTCATTCTGTTGATGTTATTCCATATGTGAATCCTAAGCCTCTCAGCTTCAAACTCATCGGCCTCTATCACATCTGGCAAGGGGGTGTCAAACATGTTGTCAGGTGGCAGACCCAATAAATCTTCTAACTCGGTAGAAGGATCCAAGATAGACTCCGGAATGACAGAAGAACAACCGTCGGTTCTTTCAGAAAAACTAACATTTTGTTTAGCTTTCGTGTCCTGCATCCTGAATGGGAGCTACTTAACACTTGAAGTCTGCACACATAATAATAGCAACACGGCATGAATAAATTTTCCAGCTTCATTCAGGAATTATGGAAACAAACCTTAGAAAGTTGCAGTGTAAAAGTTCTGTTGCTTATACGGTGCGTTCAATTTGTAGAGAAAAAGATTTCTTTCGTGCAATCTCAAAATAGAAGAAAGTCCAAAGCAGACACGAGAAGTTCATGGGCTTCTCTACTCATGGATACGAGATAAAGTCGCATGCCCAGGAACTTATTTTTCATTTTATTAGGGATCAATGAACAATTTGTCATCATGCTCAAATACTAGATTTTTTACTCGAGACTCGAGCTCCCTCATCAGATGGTCTACATCACTAGGCAAAATGCTTAAACTAAAATTATTAATAATACACTCATCAGATCTTTATAAGCTAATCTCAATCTTGCTCGATATTGGACTAATTGGGAGTGTTATAATGCAATAACATGGTTCTAAACAAAAATATGATATTATCAATTTCTGTATGTTTTGTTATTATTTATAAGTTGGGTCATTCCGTTTTGCATTATTGTGTTGCACTCTTCATTCACATACAAGGACTATTAGAGTGAATAAACTGACATACAGGGTTGTTCAAGGAAAAAGATCCAATCTTAACACCAACGATGATCTTTATGTTAATACGCAATAGTCACGAAGGTAGAATCTAAACCGAAGTTTCCCTAATGAAAATATATCACAAAAGTATAAACGATATTTGTAATAAAAAAAAGTCCAATAAAAAAGGACAAGATCGTATATAACTAGATGAATTTTCAAGAAGGAAGACCATCGGACTGCCATCAAATTGAAAGAAGGCACAGGCGAAAGAAGCGGATTAAACTTGTGAAGATATGTGAATTTTTTAGTGAAAACTAATAATAAGAATCAAAGAAAATGATGGAATCAGAAAGATGGTAAAACTTGTGCTAAGAAAAGGGCGGAATTGCAGTATCCAATCCGCTTAGTATATACTTATTTTAGATATTATTATTCTGTCAAAAACCCAATCAACCATCCGAACAAAAATCACAAACATACATGAAAAGGAAAACTAAATCGAGGGGAAAATTGAGCTGCCTACCTGTGACATTAGTCAAAGTAAAATTTTGTTTCACCAGGCAGAATCATGAAATCATAGATATAGGAAAGATGGGAAAGATGGGAGTACACATGAACGAAAATGGATAAGAAATTGGCATTCCAATTGATCTATCATGCTAATAATTCACTTGCGGGAGCCTATGCTGAACATGAGTGGAAATATTTGACACAGAAGGTAGCTAAAAGACTTGCACTTACGTACGATATCTATGGCCTTGTAGTGAGAAGCTTGTTTCATAGTTTACAAAGACGGTGGGTTTTAATAGCTTGTTAGTTCTCATACATGGCAAGTAGTAATTTTGTCGTAAACAATATGGTATTCTTTGGACCAAAATGATTATTATGCCCTTCACTTTAAAATCAATCGTATGCTTATTTTGGTTGTTTTCCATTCCTCAATTTATTTCGTTTAATGTAACAGTAACATTTTGCGTGCCAATGCATCAACTTGTGTTTTGTAAAATTTCTTGGCTATTTTGTCAGGATACTAAATACGCCATTTCTACATTGTCTGCTTTTGCTTAAAAAAAATAATCAATTCATTGTTAGCGAAGAAATTAGAAGTTTCAACATAATCAATTTACAGTGGAAGCTCGGTTTAAGCTTAATTTTTTTTATTATAATAGTAGTAACCATGAAATTCTATTTTAGAATATCAAAGATGAACTATTCCATAGATGAAAGTTGATTAACAGGCATTTGTAAGGTTTTAATACTAAGAGATTTGGTATTACCTCATATTTTTTCTAGAAAAACAAATCACCTTTACATCAGAATTTTGTAGAAATTTAAGGGTATTTTTGAACCAGGAAAAGAGATTTACAAAAGTTGTGTTCAATAATTTTTTTTAACGAGTGGCCACCCAATCCAACCCTGATTTTCTTATTAATCTAGTGAACCAGATTGGATTGCATAATAAGCCACTGCAATCCTCACACCTACCAGTTTGTAAACTATTTTAGGGTTTATAATGGATATATTATAGTCATGCACTGTATCTATAGCATGAATCCACTGCATTTTTGGAGGGCATCAAATAAGTTGTAATTTCAGCATAGATATAAATGGAACTAATTGATTAGGATTTGTCTGCTTTCCTTCACCAAACAAGAAATTATTTATGAGTAGAGATAACTGGTATATCTTGCAGTGATACAGTGGGATATGGAGCAGCGACAGTAGCATATCTGGCAGTGATACAATGGTCATACCTAAAGTGTAAACAACTTAACATTCATGATAACATCAGCCATTGTAAGATATGCTTAAGTGACACAGCTAACACCAGCGAATTCATTGGCTTGTTAACTTTCTTCTACTTCCATAAAATTTTCAAGAAACAATTTATGACAAGTACTTTGAGAGAGAAGCATTTGTTCACATTTTTAATGTATGGTATAGGTGATTTCTTAATTGCTGAGGATGTAGATACCTTCCTGAACATCTTTTTTATTCCCTAAAAAGATAGAGTTTCGAACAGTGGCCAATACGGAGATATTGCATGTAAAAAATTCACCAAATTATTAGTGAGTGTCTCTTAGTCATAATGAAAAGCAAAATTGAGAGAGAGCAATCTTAGAAGATATAGTCATTTAGGAAACACAAATGCATGTGATTCATAAAAGAAGGTTACCAAGAATAAATTTAACAGGTGAACCGATGTAAGGAACCACGAGCTCGAACCAATGTTTCGGCCTACAATTTTGAACTAGTAATCGAGGAGGTCCAGAATAAGACGTTCTAACGAGCATGTTGTATGCCAATTTAATAGCCGAAATTTGAGTTTTCTTTGGAGCATGACGACAATATATACATATGTATACCGAGAGATCTGGTTTTGTGATTATTAGATATTTACACTAAGGAGTAAAGGGCCTTTTTCCTCGCTTCGTTTGTGAACTCTAATCCACATAGTAAGATGCTCTGAGTACCGTTTCAGTTAAAACACATTTCGGACATAACACGAACTCATGACGTTCTCACGTTACGCTTTTAAGATGCAATTGTGCAATTAGAGTTCCCTTGGTGAATTCAAGTTATCAAGGCATCTTACATATATCTAGTTATCGAAGTGTATAAAATGTGCACAACTGGATATTTTATGTAGCCTAATAGTGTAGGGGAAAACATAAATAATTGAAAGCATGAATATGACCGTAAGTCATGGATGGGTGGCGCATTTTGAGTTTTGCTAAACAGAAGGATTCCTCCAAGAACTTTGAGTGCTCCAAATTTAATGGACAAGTATAATGGATGAAATGCTTTACAATTTCTAGCCAGCTAGATACTACTCTCTATCTGTACTATTTCTTCATTGGTTGCTTAGCATTTTTGGTTATGATCATTATAATAGAGGAATACGAAAACAATTATTCAATACATCAAATCCAGTATAGATGGTATGGTCTTCCCGCTAGATATCATAGTGCATTCGACAAACGCATCTCATATATGCAGAACCTTTCTAATGGCTCCACACCATTGCTTAACAAAGAGACACTATCGCCTTTGGTTGGGCAAAGTTTCTTTCAAAAGCCATTACAGCAATGACAGCTTTCTTCCGAGGATAATTTGTCACCGTGTGTGGGCCTCGGCACGACAGATAGACGCTAGACTTTTGGAACTTGTAACTTGAAGCCTTTTCCCTTCAAACATCCTTTTAATTTTCATCATCCATGACTCCTTTACCTTTACTAGGTTTCAAAGTCGAAGGGGTAGGATTCTTCTCTAAAATCCCTAAACATCAAATCTATGATATGTTACATATAATACGAAAAAAAAAATTTATGCCGAGATTGAAATCAAATAATATTATATCTAATTTATAATATATAATTTTTAATACCATCTGAAAAGATCTCTGTGTGATTTACAAAGGCATTATCTTTCGGATCTGAATATTATAGTGACATTGATCCGTAAGGAGAATTAGACACTCCTCTTTTCCTATCTTTTCACTAAACCAATTTTATTGATGGTTTAAGGAGGTTAAGAGAGAAATTGTAATCTCTCAACTATGTCCTCTATAACATATCTCGTTTAGTCCTTGGAGGTACTATCTATTTATAGGCGAGAGTAAAAGGTCTAAGATAAGTTATTATGAGAGTTTCTCCCATCAAGGATATCCTTTGAGTAATCCTACTATAATATAGATAAATATTATATATCTATTGATAAATATCTATCATTAGAATCCAATTAGTTCTTTTATATATCTTATCCAATTATAAAGGCTACATAATCTAACATTCTCCCACTTGGCTCATTAATTAATAAAATATTAAAAAATATTTAAATTAAAATAAATAAAATAAAATTTATTTAAAAATAATTTTATCTAATTTTATTTTGAAAAAAAATTTGAAAAACATTTTATATATGGCTATGATTTTAAAAATAAGCCAATATATCCAATAAGCATAATAATACTATATTCAATCCAACTATCAATGCAACTCAGAGCAGTTATATGTCATCAATTCCATACTTCTTTCTATGTATTACAACATTATTAGTCTTTCCTAATATAGTCCATAATGACGTATATAATTTATCTTGTCAAGATAATTCTATTATTGCATTCAATCATAATATGCATAAACATAAATATAAATAGGATAGTAGAAACAAATAACTTTAATTATGCAAAAGAATTGTCAATAATAGCATCTACCTAAATATGCTTCACCATGTCTTTTATGGCTTGCTCACAAGTTTCACTCTAAGAACATATTTTTTAAATTTTTTACACTGTAAAGCTTTAGTAAATAGATTAGCAATCATCATAGTGGTGCTCGGGTTCTCAATTAATACTTGTTTCTAGACTCTTTTTCTAACCATCAAGTACTTTATCCCGATATGCTTGGAACTATTGAATTTCGGATTTTGATGATAAAACCAATTGATAGTGTTGATGATTTGATCTACGTTTTGAGTGACGTAGGAAGCTTCGATTAAGGAGAGACAATTAAAGCAGGAAAAATCATGTTGGGCTAGTGAAAAACGTATCAGAAGATTGGACGTTACGTCGAAGGATTGGTCGATGTATTGACAGAAGGCTTCAAGCCATGGATTCGGGCATCGGGCCAAGAAGAGCAAAAATTACACCAAGAAAATTGGAGTTGTAGAGGTCAACTAGCTGATTGGGCAATAGACCATAGGAGAGGATGATGCGCCAAAGAATCAGATGAAACGTCAAGGAACTAATGGCATGCCAAACAATATGATTTAAGCTTTGTAATAATTGTCTAGATCAAAGTAGGTTTTATTTGTGTAGGAATAATTATGATAGTGATCAAGGTATAAAGCAAAATGAAGTTACGGAGTCAAGAACGAGATTTTGTTGGGAGTTCGAGAGTTCGTTGAAAGTCCAAACGTTCATCATAAGTTCTATCGGAATTGACCGAGAAATCCATAAGCTTGCTAAAGAAGCTCATCAGAGCTCGCCAAGAAGTTCGTTGTGAAGTCCAGGAGCTTACCGGGAGTCCATTGGAACATTGCCGAGAGATCATCGGAAGTTCTCCGGAAGATTGCTGGAGGCTTGCCGGAAGAAACCGAGACTAACCAGACAGGATTTGCTTAGTGTATGCCTTAGAATTTGTAGTTAGCACATAATTGGGATTGGAATTGGGCCAACCCAATTAGGAGCCAGTTGGGCCCATAAATGGATTGTGTTGGGCCAAGTGAAAGGCCCAAACAATGACCCAACAGGTGGCACCGTCGGTGACATAGTCTCCGAGACTATGTCAGGTAGTGGTACCGCCAGACTGGGCAGTGGTACCACCCAGTGGTAGTGTCAGGCGGTGGTGCCACCAGTCTATGCGGTGGTACCGCCCAAACATAGTCTCCTAGGTGGTGGTACTACTAAGTGTCAATGCTGCAGGCGGTGGTACCGCCCAGCATAGGTGATGGTACTACTAGGACCCGGGAAACCTGGGATGAGATCCTTTTAGGCTCCAAGTTTGAACCCACTTGAGGCCTATAAATACCCCTCTTATCCCTAGTTAACACACACAAGATTAGAGAGAAAAAAAGAAGATAAACGCTATTATAATCTTGTGAGAACTTCTCTAAAATCTCTAAGTATTAGTCTTGTTTAAGAGAGGAGTGAAGGGGATTATAAAGGGTTCTCTCTTGAACCTGTCAAAAGAAGAATCGAGTTGTAAGAGTAGTTGATCTTTGCCCATTAAAGGAAGATCGTTAGTGGATGCCGGTGGTCTCGATGGATGGGGAATCGGTGGAGTGGATGTAAGTCACGACGACCGAACTACTATAAAACTCAGTTTGCATTTACTTTAAGCTCTTTACTTACATTGCAAACTACCTTACTTGCTTTACCTTCTCAATACACTCTTCTGTACGCTTTCAAGTTAAATTTATCTTTACGAAATGATTTTCGTCAGAATCAATTTTTCATCGCACGAAGATTTTTGAACCTACATGATTTTATCCGCTGCACTAATTCACCCCCCCTCCTCTTAGTGCTGACTCGATTCTAACAGTTGGTATCATAGCCACGTCTTTCTCATTTGGTTTAATACCCAGGAGAAATAGCTCTTTTCGACTTTCAAGAGGGCTTTTCCATTGTTCGTCCTCCTATATTCAATGGGATGGACTACACTTATTGGAAAACTCGAACGAGAGTTTTCTTGCTTTCCTTCAACTCAAAGTGGTTCGATCAAATGACCTACATCCACTTGCAAAGCCTTCTTTGATGAGGCTCCCAACTTCCACTAGCAAATCACTTTGAAGGGGAAGGACCAAATACCCCTCTTACAACCTTTTTATAAGTGATTCATACTCTTACAGATTTTTCAAAGAGAAAGAGGGAGGTGAACACTTAAGCTATTGAAAACAAAACTTTGCTAAAGCTTTTTCTCAATTTCTAACTTCTCAAAAAGGTGTCTTCTCTACTGAAAATTGAGGGGTATTTATAGGCCCAAAGAGGATTCAAATTTGGGCTCCAAATTTGAATTACTTTTAGGTTTCTCGGTGTTGGCGGTGCCACCGCCTGTTAGTGTCTGACACTGACAGTGTATTGGCGGTGCCACCGCCTGACCTTTCGGGTTTTGGGCGGTGCCACCGCCCAGTCCGGTAGGGTACTGGTGGTGCCACTGCCCAGTCCAGCGGTACCACTGCTTGGACTTTTCAGATCACTAGTTGGGCTCCAAACTTAGGCCCAAACCAGTCCAAACTCGGACCCAATTGGCTCCTAACCAAGTTATAGGATTAACCCTTAATCCAAATTATATGTAAACTACAAAATTAAGACATAGCCCTAAGCAAATTTTTAATCGGCAACGTCGAGTTTCATTCCGGCGAACTTTCAACGGACTTCCGATACACCCTCGGATTTCTTCCGACGGACTCCCAACAGGCTCCCGGTCTTGTGGCGAGTTCAACGAGTCTTTAGTAAGTATCTGAACCTTCTCGGTGATCTTCGCGAACCTCCGACGATCTTTCCGGTGGACGTATGAGCAAGTCCCCGATTCTTTCTCTGTTGGTTCCGACAGCACTTCCGATGATTCTTCGGACTTTCGGCGGACTCTCGAACACCCATCGAACTTGACTCCGGTAAACTTACTTTATGTCTTCAAGCTATTGTAGTTAAACCTGCACACTTAACTCAATAATATGGATTAGATCAATTAACCCATTAATTGACTTCATCATCAAGATTCAACAATCTCCCCCTTTTTGATGATGACAATCAATTGATGATGGAGTTAATCATAACTCCCCCCTATCTATATGTCATATTATGAGAAGATAAAAGTACTTGAATTCAGTCTCTTTGAATTCATGCCTAAACCGATAAGTTCTATCCGTTGAACTTATCGTTATTCTTAATAAGCATGAGTAAATACGAAACTTCATATTTCTCATAAATTCAAGGCATGAAAATTATTTTCAAGTCGAATGATAAAAGATAATTATCATTTCGATAAGAAATAATAATAATATGAAATTTCATTTTGGATCTCATGATATAAATACAAGGCATGATTTCATATTGATCATGAGATAATTGCTTTTCATTTTAAAAACTAATAAACATGATACGACGACCAATAAAAAAAAACTTTCATATACGATATGCTCAAAAAGTTTTACGATGCTTTTAAGGAGTAAAACACATATAAGACATTTTCCATTGCATTATACAACATATAAGTCATGCAAATTTCATATTTTTGCATAAGTCATCAATCTTTTGCATATTCTTCTCCCCCTTTGTCATCAACAAAAAGGTGATCGTTCATTCAAGGAAGACAACACATCATCCAAAATAACATGAAGATACCATCAAAATGTTGACAAAACTTTGGAAAGAAACATCCAACATTATATACTAGGATAATGCAAACACATGTCAAGGTAGCATAGAGGTTTACAATAATAAGAAAACACATCGATTATTCCTTAGGAGGAATTCTAGAATTCCTATACATGATATCTATCTTTTGGTTCATCTGTCGTAGTTCCCTCAAAATTTCAACTTGCTATAATTGGATTTGTGCTCTTGCAGTAATTTGAGTTGCTCTTGTTATGTTTTGATTTGATTTAATTATGCCATAATGGGATCTTCAGAAGATGAAGCAGGAGCTAGTTCTGAAGGTGTTGCACCAAAGGGACTAGGAGGAGAAGATTCATTTCCCATAAAAATAGGTGTTTCAAGGTGTTCTATTGGTGGGGAAACTGGATCAGTCCTTCTAGGTTGCCTAATCTATATACCATTGCTAAAAGTGCACCTAAGTCTCTTGAGTAGGTTTCTGTTGATAGTGTTAAATCAATCGACCTAGATTATTTCTTCATCGGGTGAGACACAAATATTATAGGCAAGCATTAATCGAGTGACTAACCCCCATATGGTAACATTGAGTCTTTAGCTATTATGTCCTGCATATATTGTCAGATTAAGTATCCAAAATAATTATTTTGGTCGGTCATAATCCAATACATAGTACTTAACTCTATTTGACTAATCTCATCATGATGAAATTGTTTAGGAAGTAGGATGCTTATCATAATGTGATGAAAAAATTTAGATTTAAAGGGCAACAAGTGCTTGCAACTTTTGGGAATCATGCCTAGGTTCGGATTTGCAAAAACAATTTCTAAGGCTTTGGAGTAAGTTGCTCTGATTGCATTGATATCCCATTTACTTCTAAAATAACAACCCCTATCCTTTTCAGTAATTCTAATTAACTTATATATAGTGCTATCAAAGATTTGAATTTGTATTCCTAAGAGGTAGGTAGTTAAGCTATCATTGTCCACACTTAAGTTTGCATAAAATAACCTAACCAACCTAGGATAAATTGGTTCATTGATTTGGAGGAGAGATAAGGCATCTAAATTTACAAATCATCTAATGGGTTCTAGGTTTCCAAGTTCATCTAGATCAATATGTTTGCCCTTATGTATTATTCTTATTTCGAAATTAGGAAACCTAAGATAGATATACTTTATTAGATCTAAAGAGGATTTGGTCATAGGAATCTCCTTCCTCCCTTTTCCCTTTGGTTCTTGATGATCTCTTAAGAGCCATATCTAATCATGATGATAGATCAAGAGAGAACTATAAAGAATAGGCCAAATAACGAGAGGAAGAGAAAAAAATTTCAGATCTTAACTTATATAAATTTTCTTGGGAGGTTGAGAGCTTGATCCAAGAAGAACCCCTCTCTTAGGCTTCTAGAGGCTTAGAATGAGGGTGAGAGAGGTTTAGAGGGTTTAGTGGGAGTGTTAGGGAGGGTTCTCATGGGTTGGTGGCGGTTCCACCACCGACCCTAACCCCCTCTTATAAGGGGGTTCTTGGGCGGTGCCATCGCTAATCGAGCAGTGGCATCGCCTGGGGACCGAGCGCCCAAGCGGTGCTACCGTCGGTTCTGGCAGTGCCACTGCTGGCACGCCAAAAAAAATGATTATTTTATTTATATAATTTTATTTTCAGAAGTTTTAATGTGTTTGATTTAAGATAGGATAGTGTCTTGGATCACTCTTTAAGATGTCATTTTAAATCGAAAAGAAAGAAGTTAAATCCACGAAAACTGAAAAGAGGATGAAAATTTTCGGAAAATATATACAATCAAGCTCATTCATAAGGACAATTCAACATGCCTAATTCCCTTCTAATAAAGTCAAATTGATCTTCATTTAAGGCTTTTATAAAAATGTCCACTAATTGATGCTTTGTATCAATAAATTCTAGAATGACATTATTATTATTGACATTATCTCATATAAAGTGATGCCTAATGTCAATATGCTTAGTTCTAGAGTATTGAATTGGATTTTTAGTTAGACAAATAGTACTTGTATTATCACATTTTATAGGAATGTTCTTTAAGTAAATTTCATAGTCTTCCAACGTATTTTTCATCCAAACAACTTGTGCACAGCATGCACTTGTAGCTATGTATTCAGCTTCCACCGTAGATAGTGCAACCAAATTTTGTTTATTGGAAGTTCAAGAAACAAGTGCATGTCCTAAAAATTGACATGTTCCGGATGTACTTTTTCTATCTATCCTACATCGGCCAAAATCGGCATCTGCATAAGCTATTAAATCAAAATTATCAGATTTTGGATACCATAATCCTAAATTAGGAGTTCCTTTAAGATATCTAAGGATTCTTTTAACATTTTTAAGATGAGACAATTAAGGATTAGCTTGAAACCTAGCACATAGTCCTACACTAAACATGATATCCGGTCTAGTTGCGGTGAGGTAAAGTAAACTACCAATCATTCCCCTATATGTTTTTTGATCAAAGCTTTCACCACTTTCATCCATGTCTAACTTAGTGGAAGTATTTATATGAGTGTTTATAGCTTTTGAACCATCCATGTTAAATCATTTTAATAATTCTAATGTATATTTTGATTAATTAAGAAATATACCATTACTAAGTTGTTTAATTTGTAATCCTAAAAAGAAGATTAATTCTCCCATTAGGCTCATTTCAAATTCATGACTCATACATTTGGCAAATGATTCATATAGTCATTCATCCGAAGAACCAAAAATAATATCGTCAACATAAATTTGAACAATAAGAAAATTATTTTCAAAATATTTGATAAATAATGTAGTATCAGCCTTTTGTAAAATTATTTAAAATAAGAAAGGAACTAAGCCTTTCATATCAAGCTCTAGGAGCTTGTTTCAAGCCATAGAGAACCTTAATAAATTTAAATACATGATTAGGAAGAAGAGAATTTTCAAGTCCGGGAGGTTGTTCAACATACACTTCTTCGGAAATAAAACCATTCAAGAAAGTACTTTTAACATCCATTTGAAATAGTTTAAAATTATTACTACTAGCATAGGCAAGGAGCATCATAATGGCTTCTAATCTTGCCACAAGAGCGAATGTCTCTTCGTAGTCGATACCTACTTATTTGTTGAAACCTTTAGCCACTAGTCTAGTCTTGTTTCTAACTACGATACCACATTCATCTTGCTTGTTTCTAAAGACCCATTTAGTACCAATGACTAAATGGTTACTAGGTCTAGAAATAAGCTTCCATACCTCATTCCTCTCAAATTGGTTCAATTCTTCTTGCATTGCAATAACCCATGAATTATCTTTCAAGGCTTCATCAATGCATTTAGGTTCAATTTGAGAAAGGAAGGTGGCGTTAGCATAAAAATTCTTGAAGGAAAAACAAGTTTGAACCCCTTTTGATGTATCTCCTATAATTAGCTCATTTGGATGAGTATCTACATGCTTCCATTCCTTGGGCAAGGAAATTTCGGAAGAAGATGCATCCAAGTTGCTATTTTGAGGAGGGGGTTCATTTAAATTCAAATTATCAAAACCAAGATCATCATCAAAATTATTTTTCTTTAACTCGAAAATTTCATTAAAAACTACATGAATATACTCTTCTATAACTAAGGTTATTTTGTTAAAAACATGAAAAGCCTTAGAAACGGAAGAGTAACCAAGAAAGATGCCTTCATTGGATTTAGCATCAAATTTTCCTAAGACATCATTTTCATTCAAAATAAAGCATTTGCAACTGAAAACTTTAAAATAAGAAACATTTGGTTTTTTGTTATTCTATAATTTATAGGGAGTTTTTGATAGAGATGGTCTTATTAGAACCTTGTTCATGACATAGCAAGCTGTGTTAATGACTTCGGCCCAAAAATACTTAGGTCGACTATGTTCATTTAACATGGTTCTTGCCATTTCTTGTAGATTTTTATTTTTTCTTTCAACTACCCCATTTTGTTGAGGATTTCTTGAAGTGGAGAAGTTGTGGTTATATCCATTTTATTCACAAAAACTTTGGAAGTCACGGTTTTGAAATTCGCCACCGTGATCACACTCCGAATTGATGAAATCATGAAGTCTTTTTCATTTTGAGTAAGTTTACAAAATTTAGATAAACATTTGAAACAATCACTTTTGTAAGCCAAGAAATAGGTCCAAGTGTATTTACTATAGTCATCTACAATTACAAAGGTATATTTGCTTCCTCTTAGACTCGTTGTGTCAATTGGTCCAAATAAGTCTAAATGGATCAATTGCAATGGTCTAGTGGTGCTAATTTGATTTTTTGGTTTGAAACTAGTTTTTATTTGTTTTCCTAGTTGACAAGCATCACACACTGTCTTTAACAAACTTCATATTGGGAATCCCTCGTACTAACTCTCAAAATGAAATCTTAGATATTAGTTTCATACTTGCATGGCCTAATCTCCTATGCCAAAGCCAAGCATCATCATTTAAAGCGGAAAAGCATATTTCATTACTAAGTTCATCAAGGTTGATGGTGTAGACATTATTTTGTTTTAAGGCAATCATTAATATGTTATTGTTTAGTTTTTCAATAATGCACACATTAGATTCAAATCTAACGATGTAACCTTTATCGTATAATTGACTAATGCTTAAAAGATTATGTTTTAATCCATCAACTAGCAACACATCATCAATTGAAAAACTTGATTTGTTACCTATGGTTCCCTTACGAATGATTTTACCTTTGTTGTTGTCTCCGAAGGTGACATACCCTTCTTCTTTACTAGTGAGCATAGAGAAATGAGATGGATCTCCGGTCATGTGTCTTGAGCATCCACTATCAAGATACCATCTCTTGCTCCTAGCTTGTGAGTTTGTCTACAAAAGAGGATGGTTTTTAGGTACCCATTTGATTTTGGGTGCCTTAAAAATTGATATACTAATTTTGTCATTCATCGTTGAATTATTTATAGTTCCTTTAGGAACCCATATCAACTTATGTGGACTAATTTTCTTAAATGAACATTTGTAAATATCATGTCCAGATTTACAACAAAAGTTGCATTTCAAATGAGGTGAAACATGTAATGTAGGTCCTTTAATGAAGGTGGTAGGATTTTGGTGAGATCCTCTCACAAAACCAATTTCACTTCTATTTGCGACGTGACCCTTATTTGCAAGGATCATGTCCAAGCCTTTGCTACCGACCTTAAACTTGTTTAAGGTCTCTTTAAGTAGTGAATTCTCATCTTTTATTGCTTCTAAGTGTTCACACTTAGAGCATGGAGGAGTTTGAAGACTATCAAGCTTATTTTGTAGTAAGGCATGCTCTTTCTTTAATAAGTTGAACTTCCTACTAATAGTTCTACACTCATCAAATAATTCATGAAAAGCGATAAAAAGTTCATCGAAAGATAAATCTTCATTAATTAAATCACATACCTCTCCTCCTAAAGCCATTAGCGTGAAGTTTGCCTCATCTTTATTACTAGCTTCTTCATTCTCGGAATCACTTGATTTGTCCCAAGTTGCTTTTAAAGCTTTCTTCTTCTTCGGTTGCTTCTTCTTGGCTTGGGAGCATTCATTTTTGAAGTGCCCCGGCTTCTTGCATTCGTAGCATATTACTTGGTCCTTTTTATATTCAAGTTTATTTTTGGTGTTATTTTCAAATTTGTTCTTTCTTATAAATTTTTTTAATTTTCAAGTTAAAAGTGCAATGTCATCGTCACTGCCCTCATCACTTGATGTTCCTTTCAAGTGGTCTTTTTGTGTTCTAAGTGTCATATCCTTCTTGTTCTTTGGAAGGTGGTTCTCAAGCTCTTCATGAGCATAGCATGTCATTTCATAGGTCATTAGAGACCCAATAAGTTCTTCGAGAGGAAATGTTTTAAGGTCCTTGGCCTCTTGAATGACTGTAAATTTTGGATCCCAACTCTTTGGAAGGGATCTTAAAATTTTAGTTACTAGTTCAAAGTTAGAAAAACCTTTACCAAGAGCTTTGAGTCCATTGATGACATCTGTGAAACGGGTTGAAACGAGTGTACATGTCTCCGATGGACTCACTTGGTTTCATCCAGAAAAATTCATAAGAATGCACAAGAATGTTGATTTTGGACTCTTTCACTCAGCTGGTACCTTCATGAGTGACCTCAAGAGTTCTCCAAATATCAAAAGTCGAATCACAAATCGAAACGCGATTAAATTTATTTTTGTCAAGTGTACAAAACAAGGCATTCAAAGCCTTTACATTTAAAGCAAAAACCTTCTTCTCCGATTCATCCCATTCGCTTATCGGAAGAGAAGATTTTTGAAATCCATTTTCGACAATATTCCAAAGCTCAAAATCCATGGAAATAAGGAAGATCCTCATACGAGTCTTCCAATACATGTAATCCAACCCATTGAACATAGGCGGACGTGTAATAGACTGACCCTCCTATATACCGGAGTAAGCCATCTCTCTTAGGTATTAAACCAAATATAAGAGTGAGCCTTGCTTTGATACCAATTGTTAGGATCGGAGTGGCACTAAGAGAGGGGGGGGGGAGGTGAATTAGTGCAGCAGATTAAAACGTATAAGTTTGAAATCAATTTCGTAAATATATAGAGATTTCGATTCGATGAAGAATAACTTAGCTAAAATAGCTCGAGTAAAGGAAGTCAAGAGTAGGGAGAAGAAAACTGAACAATTTGCTGCTAAGAAGATATGTGGTTCAGAAAATTAAACACTCACACATTCAAGGAACACTACAATGTAAAGTGGTTGGGTCAAATGACCTACATCCACTTGCGAAGCCTTCTTCGATAAGGCTCCCAACTTCCACTAACAAATCACTTTGAAGGGGAAGGACTAAATACCCCTTTTACAACCTTTTTACAAGTGGTTCACTCTTACAGATTTTTCAAAGAGAAAGAGGGAGGTGAACACTTAAGCTATTGAAAACAAAACTTTGCTAAAGCTTTTTCTCAATTTCTAACTTCTCAAAAACGTGTCTTCTCTGTTGAGAATTGAGGGGTATTTATAGGCTACAAGAGGATTCAAATTTGGGCTCCAAATTTAAATTACTTTTGGGTTTTTCGGTGCTGGCAGTGCCACCGCCTGTCAGTGTCTTACACTAACAGTGTACTAGCGGTGTCACTGCCTGACCTCTCAAGTTCTGGGCAGTGCCACCGCCTGTCAGTGGCGGTGTCACCGCTTGTCAGTGTTTGACACTGATAGTGTACTGACGGTACCACCGCCTGACCTCTCGGGTTCTGGGCGATGCCACTGCCCAGTCCGGTAGGGTACTGGCGGTGCCACCGCCCAATCTGGCGATGCCACTACCGGACCTCTCGGTTGCTGGGTGGTGCCACCGCCCAATCCGACAATGCCATCGCTTGGACTTTTCATATCACTGGTTGGGCTCCAAACTTAGACCCAAACTAGTCCAAACTCGGGCCCAATTGACCCCTAACTAGATTATAGGATTAACCATTAATCCTAACCCAAATTATATACAAACTATGAAATTAATATATAGCCCTAAGCAAATTTTTAATTGGCAACATTGAGTTTCCTTCCGGCGAGCTTTCCGACGAACTTCCAATGGACTTTCGATACACCCTCATATTTCTTCCGGCGGACTCCTAGCAGGCTCTCGGTCTTGTGGCGAGTTCAAGGAGTCTTTGGCAAGTATCCGAACCTTCTCGGTGATCTCCGTGAACCTCCGATGATCTTTCCGGCGGATGTCCGAAAACTTTGGCAAGTCCCCGATTCTTTCTCGGTTGGTTTCGGTAGCACTTCCGACGATTCTTTGGACTTTCGACGGACTCTCGAACACCCATCGAACTTGACTCCGGTAAACTTGATTTATGTCTTCAAGCTAGCGTAGTTAAACCTGCACACTTAACTCAATAATATGGATTAGATCAATTAACCCATCAATTGACTTCATCATCAAAATCCGAGATTCAACAGGAGCGATATGCCGGAGGTTAAAATAAAATGCCAAAAGATTAAACAACATGCCAGAAGAGTGTATAATGTGTTGAAGGCTTTGTAAATGTGTCGAATATATTGATGATTTGTTAAAGTCTTGATCAAAGTTATTTTTGATCAATTTGAGTTGGTATTGGGCTGTTATAATATGAACTTGTCAATAAAGACATTGGGCCCATTAGAAGGCCAAACTATTGCCTAAAGTAGGCTTGGGTAGTAGTAATGTCAAGCCTAAGCGGTAATACTGCTTGAGTTAACCAAAAGGTACTATTTGTGCTTATTAGCCTATGATAGTAGTGGTACCACCTAGGGCGATAATAGGACCATCTAAAATTCAAATTTTATGATGGTAGTACAGTTATAGTCTAGAATTATGGTATCAAAACATACAATGGTAGTATCACCTAGTGTCAGTGGTAGTACTGACCGTGTAATGAAATTTCAGATTTAACTTTTTAGCTCTATTCGTGAAGTCTTTTGGAGCCTATAAATATCTCGCTCAAGCTTGATTGATAGAGCATCCATTCTAGAGTTTGTAAAGTGTTGTAACTATTTTTATTAGTATTATTTGAGTCTCTTTATCCCTCTTAAGTTTAGTTGTGATATTAAATTATAGGAGATGAAAGATCTCTCATAAAAGAGTGAGGGTAGAGGTTCTCTCTTAAACTTTTAAAAAGAAAAAAGTTGTAACAAGAGTAGTTGATCTTTGCTTATTAGAAAGAATGACGATAATGAAAGTCGGTAGTATCGAGGGAAGAGGAATTGAGAGTAGACATAAGTTGGGAATATTGAACCACTATAAATTGTTTGTCGGTTTGCATTCCTTCTCTTGCTTATGACTTTTGTTTATGATTGCTTACTTATTATCATTCACTTTATTCGTAAACCTTACTTGCACATAATATTTGGTTAATTATGTTTTTGATATAGATTTTTCAATCAAGTTTTAAAGTTGGTTAAATTTTTCTATAGCACTAATTCACCCTCATTTTTAATGCCATTAAGATCCTATCATTATTGACTCTCTCTTTGGTGTTAATTCAAATTAGAAAACCGAGATTTAGAATTTGGGTTTTGTTGAATTAGTGCTATAGTAAATTTTAATCAACTTTAAAATTCAATCAAAAAAAAATATATTAGAAATATGATTGATTAAATATTAAGCATGAGAAATGGTTACAAATAAAGTGAATAATAATAAGTAAGCAATCATGAACAAATGTTATAACTAATACAAGGAATACAAATCGATTTATAATATTTTGATCTTCTTGACTTTTGTCTACTTCCGATTTTTTTTCCCTTGATGCAATTAGATTTTACTACTGATCTTACTTCTAATGGGTGAAGATCAATAACCATTTATAACATTTCTCATTTCACAAGCTTAGGAGACATCTATAGTCACTCTTTTGTAAGAGATCTATCACCTTTTATCACTTTGTATAACAACTAAACTTAAGAGGGTGGAAAAGACTCAAATAATATTTAAGAAAAGAACAATAATACTTTATAAACTCAGGAATGGATGCTCTTTCAACTAAACTCAAGTGAGATATTTATAGGCCCCAAAAGGCTTAAAATAGGGTTACCATTTTAATTTCTAAAAATTTAGAGTATGTACGATACTACCATCATCACTTTTAACATAAGCCATAAATTTAGACTCCAATGATCCTACTATTATAATATTTGAATTTTGGATAGTACCTCTATTTTCATAGGTGGTACTATAATACTATCATTGATAGGGCTAATAGCACTAAAAAGCACCTATCAGCTGACTCAAGTGATATCATCACTTAGACCTAATGATACCATCACCTAAGCCTAGTTTAGGTTACTAGTTTAGCCTTTTGATGGGTCTAATTTGGCTATACTTCAAGCCCAATAGCTTTTGTGATAAGTGGGCTCTATTTCAACTTGATATCGACTCAAAATAACCTTAATCAAGACCTTGACTTATCAACTACTTATTCGGTATATCTTTGAAGCTTTTGACATGTTGTCTCCTATTCTAGCATGTCATCCGATCTTCCAAAACTTCATTCGCACTCTCGGTACATCACTCTATCATTTGGTAAATCGCCTATTTCTTTAGTATATTGACTTGCCCATGATATTTGATATTTCAATATAATATTAAATCCTTTTAGTATGATGCTCAAGCCTAAAACATGAAGTCCAATCTATGACATATCAACCCGTCCTCGAATTTGAAGTCTAATTTTGATATGATAATCTTTTAGCACATTGTCTGACTCTCTAGCTCCACATTTAGCCATCAAATAGTTTGAGTTCATAATTGAAATGTTTCCTATATCACTTCTCAAAATATACTAGTTCATTAAACTTAACAATTGATTTTATCATCAAAATATAAGATTCAATATGCATAGCTAGAGTTAGAGAATTTTTTTAAGAGAAGTTTTGAATCTCTTTGATTTGGTTTTGATAAATTTATTGAATCTAGATTATCTACTAGCATTAACATTGTGTGTGATTCATAGATTTTCGATATTCCTATTCAGCTTCAATGGACTTTTTTGAATATCTCCGATGATTAGCCATGAAGATATAATATATGATATGATTTCTAATGAGGCTGGAATGTTGATAGGGATCAGAGTACTACCACACCATTACGATTATCCATGAGGATACGGAGAGCTCCAAATCGCTAACTCAGAGCAATATGAGCCTAAACACCCATCATAGGCTCATCATACAAATAGTCTTATTTTCTTATTAGATTATAGTAGGATTTGGATATGAGAAAAATCATATTGAGCTTTGGGTTTGAGTTTATATGGATATCAACAAAGAGGATACCATGTATATATCTTAAAGTGTAGATGATAGATGATATTCGAGTGAACTCATGTCTTCATCTTATGATTCCGTATCAATCTCTCTTCTAGAAGTAGAGTGATATTCATCCAAGAGTTAAACACAAGTATCCCTAGTAAACACATATCTCTATCCTATTCTTTATTTATCTCTCTTCTGTAAAGGGGTATGCGACATTCATCAAAAGGTTGGGCATATAGCTACTATAAAACTAGATGAAATGTCTAAGTGAGAAAAGAGTCCATAAAAGGGAGAAGTTGAAACCATTACTTTCTTTCCCCTTCCCTCCTCCCCCCTTCCCCCTTCCTACCACTCTTCTTCTTCATCAGCCACCATCGCTGCACACTAGCAGCAACAACCATCAACACTAAAGCCCTAGCAATAACCATCAACAGATCGACCATTCCCTCATTTAGTCGAGAGCTCTAAATTTTTTTAGTTTTTTTATGGGTACTTTCGATGAGGAATGTTCCCAGCCCTAGAATCTTAAATGATGTAATCACTTGGGGAATAAAATTAATCTAGCTTATTTGGTTGTATCTTGTTAAGGACTAACTCTTAGCATTCTTTTATCTTAACCCTTCCACCCAAGTAAGCCCCTCTAATCTTTCTTGTTTTCTTTTACTTAGTTGTATTTGCTTGAGGAGAGTTTTTAAGTCATTACTCAAACTAATAAAAAAGATAATATGGTGGGGAAGATCATTTAGCATCCTCATTGCCATCCGTTATTTCCCCATCTTCTTTGACTTCTTCACATATACTTATTATGCTCACCATATACTTATATCATATTGGTATTAAAGCAAATTGGTTTAATTCTTTTACTTCCTTGCATAGCTCATTTGCTTTCAGTAGTTTTCAGTTTTTATTATCAGTTTTATCTATTCATTTACCACACCTAGACATTTTCAATTATGACCAAATTTGGTACCCTAAAATATCAACATTGTGTTGATAGTACAAATTACACACATTCTACCTATATGCCTAACTGTAGTAGTACTTCATATCATCCCATCAAACCTCCCAACCTCGGACAACCTATGATGGATCTAAATTAGGTTATGCAAGTATTGACTCATATCAATGTTAAACTTTAGGTTACAGATGCTCGCTTAGTTCATTCGGAAGGTCACTATCAAACATTAATATGAATGGCACTTGACTACTCTTGAAGCCACCTAGTTTCCACCTAGACTAAGGGATCACTCCGATGATAACCAAACCTAGCTCATGAAGCATCTTCACTTGAACCCTTTGGTGAGACATATTGGAAATTAAGCTACCCATGTTGAGATACCCATGAAATACAACTAGACTTAAGAAGATAATAAGGATGATATTGCCCATAGAATTAAGTTAAACCCACCCTACTTTGATGGGCATCTTGATTCTCGAGTATCCTTGGATTCATTGGTGGCTATGTACTGATACTTTTATTAGTGCTGAGAATCATAGAGTAATATTTGGCCACATGACATTAACCATATCCCACACAACTATTGAATTAGTGTAGAGTGTGATACATTGAGTACCTTTAGATAGCTCTAATATATGTATCTACTTATTTTAGGACCCAACTACTTGTTAGGATCGGGTGAATTAGTGCAGCGGTAAAGTGTGATAAACTTTTTATGATTTAAACACTTTCGAAAACTTCGTACGATAAAAGTAACGTTTTCGTTTGAAACCATTTCGATTGCGTTTTAACTTGAAGAGATAAGTAAGACAGAGACAAAGAAGTAGAGCATTAAAGTGCAAATGGTTTGCAGTAATGTAATTGACAATAAGTAAATGCAAACCAGAAATCACGCCAATTTTACAGTGGTTCGGTCAAATGACCTACATCCACTTGCGAGGCCCCTCTTCGATGAGGCTCCCACCTTCCACTAGCAAATCTCTTGAAATGGAAGGGCAAATACCCCTCTTACAACCTTTTACAAGCGGTTCACTCTCTTACAGATTTTTAGCAAGAAAGAAGGAGGTGAACACTAGCAAATTGAAAACAAGACTAGCAAAGACTTTTCTAAGACCTTTCTCTCAAACAATTGCTACTCAAAAAGTTGTTTTCCCAGCTGAGACTTGAGGGGTATTTATAGGCCTCAAGAGGATTCAAATTTGGGCTCCAAAAATTTGAATTCTCTTATGTTCCCGATGCTGGCGGTGCCACCGCCTGTCAGTGGCGGTGCCACCGCTTGTCACTGTCAGACATTGACAGTGCTGGGCGGTGCCACCGCCCAGCTCTCGGGTGCTGGGCGGTGCCACCGCCTAGGCCAATTCAGCTCACTGGTTGGGCTCAAAACTTGGCCCAAACCAGTCCGAACTCGGGCCCAATTGGCCCCTACTTGGGTTATAAGATTAACACCTAATCCTAACCCTAATTAACGTGCTAGCTATGAATTTAAAGACATTTTCTAAGCTATTACAAAGTCCGTAAGTCAAGACTTTTTCCGACGAACTTCCGACGGTTTTTCGATAAACTCTCGGAAACCATTCTGCGGACTCCCGACAAGCTCCTAGACTTCACGATTTGATCTTGACGAGTTCCAATGAGCTTCTTCGGCAAGCTCCAATCTTTCTCGGCGAGCTCCGCGAACTTCCAACGAACCTTCCGGCGAGCTTCCGAAAAACCCTTCGGCAAGCTCCCTACTCATTCTCGGCTAGTTCCGGCAGCATTCCCGACGAACCTTCGGACTTCCGTCGAACTCTTGAACTCGCAATGAATCCTTCATGGTTGACTCCGACACTTTGTTTTGCTTTATGTCTTCGTCGTTATCGTAGTTAATCCTGCACACACAAGCTAAAACTCTACTCCGATCTAGACAATTATTACAACGCGAATTGACATTCTGTTGCCCGGCACGTAATTGGTTGGCGCTTCGTCCGATTCTTCGGTGTATCATCCTCTCTTGCAGCTTGTTGCCCAATCGGCGGTTGACCTCCACAACCCCGATATCCTTGGCGTAATTTCACTCTCCTTGGCCCGATGCCCGACGTCCGAAGCCTTCTACCGTCTAATATCTTGATGTGATCTCCTCCGGCGCAACATCAATTCCTCCTGCGTTAACTATCTAATCCTGATCGAGTAGACATGCATCACTCAAAATGCAGTTAAACATAAACATAATTATCAATTTGTTTCATCATCAAAATACGAGATTCAACAATCTCTCCCTTTTTGATGATGACAACCAATTGATGACGGAGTTAAACTTAACTCCCGGAGTTTAAACAAACTCCCCCTATCAATATGCCATATTGATAGAACCTTGAATTCAAACTGAATTCAAGTCATTGCAATATTCATCATGAATACTTGCAACACGTCATTATGAACTCATGCATAGACTTATGCATATCATGTCATCAACATACTTCTCCCCCTTTGTCATCAACAAAAAGGAGAAGTACAACTATTCTTTCTGTTTGTAATATAAGTTCAACTCATTGCATGAAAAACATAATATTAAGTTTTATCATCATGCAGTTTTGAAGCTAGAAAATTTAGCAAGTAATGCATCATGCTTAGGGCATTCAAGCTATCAAGTTTTAGATATGCATATTTTACAGCATACAAGATAGCACTTTTGGTAATGTTTAAGATAGTAAGTTCTACATCATGCAAGCTAGCAATATTGAGATGTTCAAGAAAGCAACTCTTGCTTCTTGAAATATGCAAATTTGTCAAGTTTTGCTAGATGTGCAAGTTAGCATTTTTGCCTCTTACGATAAGAAAGATAGCACATTTGCTTCTTTTGAGATAGCAACTTTTTGCTTCTCTTTAGACTACAAGCTAGCAATTTTTATGATATGTAAATTTCACAATATACAAGCTAGCAAAAATTTCGAAAGCAAATGCAAGATAGCTTTCTTGTGTAAGCTCATAATTCTTGCTTCCTATTGCAATGTGCAATTTACAAGTTTTGCTTCTTGAGATAGGCAAGATAGCACTTTTGCAATTTTTGTTTCTTAAGATAGGCAAGCTTGTGATATTCAAAATAAGAAGCTCTTTCTTCTAGAAGTGCCATTTTTGCTTTCTTTGCAAAGTGTAAGCTAGCAAAATATTTGAAAAAGTGATCAAGTTTTGCAACATACAAGCTAGCAAAAATGCCAAACTAGCAAGAGATAATGTTTTACATGAGGCAAGCAAACAATTTGGCAAATGTTACATTTGCATCTTCTCTTTTGAGAAGTGTAATTTTTGCTTTCATCTTGAATTGTGCAAGCTAGTTAGTTTGCCTCTTTTCATGATGTCCACGCTAGAAATTCTTGCTCCCCCTTTGTCATTGTCAAAAAGAAGGGAAGACCCTTATATCAATTTTCATATTATGACAAAGGTAAGTATTATTCTTATTTATGCATCATTATATATTCAAATTAAAACATACATAATTTCAATAACCTTATTTTTCATGCACGATACCGAAAAAATAAATCAATCATCATTAATAAGCATATCATACATGATACTCAAACATTAAAATTTTCAAGCATTTATCAACATGTTGATCATGATACCAAACATTCATCATTTAAAGCATTCATGATACACATCATATGCAATAAATACATCATGTACATCATTATCATAAGTATTGCATACATCATTTTAACTTTATGAATATTTCATCATTGCATGCATCATACCAAAACATTTCAAGCCATGCAAGCCATAAATACAAAGAAATCATGTCATGAAGGATAAAATCATTTGAATACCAAAAGACATGATTCATATAGTAAATATCTTCTTTAAATAAAATATCAAGAAAAATCATAGGAGTACAAAGAAGAGATCTTGTTTTAAAAAAAAAATCAAGTAATAACTCCAAGAACTCACAAGGAAAAATCATGATTCATTTAGAAAATCTCCTCTCAAGAGAATATCAAGTAAAATCGTAGAAGATAGATTAATGAGAAATTTTGATTTATAATAAAATCTCATGTATCGAATGTCGAGAAATCAAAATGATGATTTATATAAAAAAAATATCACAAGTTATATTCAAGAGAAAAATCATCATTCATTTTCAACTTATTCAATTTGTCACATCAATATTTCTTAGATATGCATGATACCAAAACATGGTCTTAAATCTTTAACATATAACATGCATAAATTTAAAGGAGAATGGAAGAATTCAAACGTACAAAGATTTCAACCATCTCATAAACAAATGTAAGACCAAGTCATGAATCCAAAATTCCATGAATCAAAATGATCATCAAAGGTAATCTCATGTTATTCCAAGAAATCAATATCATGATTTTGATAAAACTCATTTCAAATTTAAATCATCAAAATCATCAAAATATCAACATTACTTTCAAGAGATTCAAAATGGTATACATAGATTTATCATAATAAACATCAAGATCAATAGGATAGAGAAAAAATAATTTTTCAAGGAAAAAATATTTTCCTCTTTTTAGTTGTTTCAATTCATATGATTTTATTTCACTTATACCAAATAAAAACAAGTATAATGTTTAAAACCGAAAGTGTAAGATTTATTACAACAAAGATTAATAAGCCACTTTCATTATGGTAAAAATCAATAATCCATAAATCACAAGATTCATATGCATAATTTTAAAATTTATTAAGCATGATCATTATGCATGACACTAAAACATGGTTTCAAAATGTTTAATATTTTCATTACATCATTATGCAATGGTTTCATTGAACATAATTTTGAATGATTCTTATAGATAACTAAAACTTCTTTAGTTTTAATTTATGTGATTGACTTTATATTAGCATGCTCAAGTTTTGTTCTTATGTCAAAAATATACATCATGTTTGAAAACCAAAGACAAGGTTTAAAAAAAATATCATCAAGCCTTCCATATAAAATCCATGCATCATCATTGAAAGTTAATATGGAAATCATCAAAATACACATTCTTGCTTCTCAAGCACATATATATGATTATTTAAATCTAACATTTTATTCTATTAACATAAAACATACAATTTTCGAGAAAAATAATTATTTAAAATAAAAGAGAAAATGCATCATGGAAAACATCAAGTAATTTCAAAATAATTCAAGAGAGTTGAGTTACTTACCTTGTAGTCGAAGCCCGTCAAAGCCCAATTCGCCGTTTCACCTTTGGAAGTTCTTGATTCATCCTTGGTTGCCTTCCTCTTCTTTGGCCTCTTCCTCCGTTCAAGTTCATTGTTTATTTTAGATTTTTGTTTAATAAACTTATTAAGATTTAGAATTCGAAATTCAAGTTCATCATTGTCCTCATCACTTGAGTCATTGCTTAAGTGGTATCCATTTGTCCGGAGTTCCAAATCCTTCCTGTTCTTTGGAAGGTGGTTCAAGTGTTCATTGTGTTCATCATGTGCATTGCACACCATTTCATATGTCATCAATGAGCCGATAAGTTCTTCAAGTGAAAAAATATTTAAATCTTTCGTTTCTTATATTACCGTTACTTTTGATTCCCAAGCTTTAGAAAGTGATCGTAAAACTTTACTAACAAGTTCAAAATTCGAGAAACATTTGCCAAGAGCTTGTAAACCATTGACGACATCCGTAAAACGGGTGTACATGTCAACAATGGTTTCGCTCGGCTTCATTCGAAAAAGCTCGAAATCATGCATTAAAATGTTAACTTTAGAGTCTTTGACTCTACTAGTTCCCTCGTGCGTGATTTCAAGTGTACGCCAAATATCAAAAGCCATTTCGCACATAGAAATCCGATTGAACTCATTTTTGTCCAAAGCATAAAATAAGGCATTCATAGCCTTTGCGTTTAAAGAAAAATACTTCTTCTCCAAATCCGACCATTCATTCATCGGTTTAGAGGGAAGTTGAAAATCGTTTTCAACGATATTCCACAAATCCAAATTCATAGAAATCAAGAAAACTCTCATTCGAGTTTTCCAATAAGTGTAGTCCAATCCGTTAAACAACGGTGGACGAAAAATCAATAAGCCCTCTTGAAAGCCATGAAGAGCCATTTCTCTCGGGTGTAAATCCGAAATGAGAAATACCGGGCTCTGATACCAATTGTTAGGATCAGAGTGGCACTAAGAGGGGGGGGGGGGGTGGTGAATTAGTGCAGCGGTAAAGTGTGATAAACTTTTTATGATTTAAACACTTTCGAAAACTTCGTACGATAAAAGTAACGTTTTCGTTTGAAACCGTTTCGATTGCGTTTTAACTTGAAGAGATAAGTAAGACGGAGACAAAGAAGTAGAGCATTAAAGTGCAAATGGTTTGTAGTAATGTAATTGACAATAAGTAAATGCAAACCAGAAATCACGCCGATTTTACAATGGTTCGGTCAAATGACCTACATCCACTTGCGAGGCCCCTCTTCGATGAGGCTCCCACCTTCCATTAGCAAATCTCTTGAAATGGAATGGCAAATACCCCTCTTACAACTTTTTACAAGCGGTTCACTCTCTTACATATTTTTAGCAAGAAAGAAGGAGGTGAATACTAGCAAACTGAAAACAAGACTAGCAAAGACTTTTCTAAGACCTTTCTCTCAAACAATTGCTACTCAAAAAGTTGTTTTCTCAGTTGAGACTTGAGGGGTATTTATAGGCCTCAAGAGGATTCAAATTTGGGCTCCAAAAATTTGAATTCTCTTATGTTCCCGATGCTAGCGGTGCCACCGCCTGTCAGTGGCGGTGCCATCGCCTGTTACTGTCAGACAGACAGTGCTGGGCGGTGCCACCGCCTAGGCCAATTCAGCTCACTGGTTGGGCTCCAAACTTGGCCCAAACCAGTCCGAACTCGGGCCCAATTGGCCCCTACTTGGGTTATAGGATTAACACCTAATCCTAACCCTAATTAACATACTAACTACAAATTTAAAGACATTTTCTAAGCTATTACAAAGTCTGTAAGTCAAGACTTTTTCCGGCGAACTTCCGATGGTTTTCCGATAAACTCTCGGAAACCATTCTGCGGACTCCCGGCAAGCTCCTAGACTTCACGATTTGATCTTGACGAGTTCCAATGAGCTTCTTCGGCAAGCTCCAATCTTTCTCGGCGAGCTCCGCGAACTTCCAACGAACCTTCCGGCGAGCTTCCGAAAAACCCTTCGGCAAGCTCCCTACTCATTCTCGGCTAGTTCCGGCAGCATTCCCGACGAACCTTCGGACTTCCGTCGAACTCTTGAACTCGCAATGAATCCTTCATGCTTGACTCCGACACTTTGTTTTGCTTTATGTCTTCGTCGTTATCGTAGTTAAACCTACACACACAAGCTAAAACTCTACTCTGATCTAGACAATTATTACAACGCAAATTGACATTCTGTTGCCCGGCACATAATTGGTTGGCACTTCGTCCGATTCTTCGGTGTATCGTCCTCTCTTGCAGCTTGTTGCCCAATCGGCGGTTGACCTCCACAACCCCGATATCCTTGACGTAATTTCGCTCTCCTTGGCCCGATGCCCGACGTCCGAAGCCTTCTACCGTCTAATATCTTGATGTGATCTCCTCCGGCGCAACGTCAATTCCTCCTGTGTTAACTGTCTAATCCTGATCGAGTAGACCTGTATCACTCAAAATGCAGTTAAACATAAACATAATTATCAATTTGTTTTATCATCAAAATACGAGATTCAACACTACTAAAGTAATTAAATATAATATATCAAGTTTCAACATTTTCTAACTACATGACTCATTTTGATGAACTCATGATATAGTGTGACATCTATAAAGAATCCACTTTATGAAAGTTAGATTTTCCACTCGATAAGATAAGACACTCAATATGAAATATTTTGCTTTGACCAAGACTCTTTATAGGTTGTCTTTTAAAGGACTCTTGAAGTTGAATAATAACTTAGGAATACAGTCCGTAGATCCATAAACCCACTAGCTATAATCACTCTCACACGATCTAGTATTGCCCCACCCTAGTAGAATAACAAGGGAATACTATTGTTGTTGAGGAAACCCAAAACAAACCATAGTATTATAAATGCCACAAGTATGGACACTATAATTTACAAGAATATATTAATCATATGTTCTTTTGGTGTTCTTTTGCTACTAGTTTCTAAAAAACTTCTTTTCTAGATCATATGAATTTAAAATATAAGTTCTTTGACCAATGGTATGATTGATCTTGAATTTAGGAAGGGTAAGATTTATGATTCTTTGGAGAGCTCTATAATAAATAATGTTTCCTTATAACCAATGCCTTGTTTTACAAGATTATTTCTTATCTATTTACTATGCTGAAATCTATTGAGCTTAGTAGAGTCTGATGGAAAACCCCAAGTCTGGTTGGATTACGATCAATTGTGATGATCTTGTGATCAAAACTTGAATGGTGGTATTGGTTTTGTTGCAATATATTCCTTCTCTAAGATTAGCACATATTTCAAGACAATTGCAATTTTGAAAGGATTAAAAACTATTGTGTGAGAGATGTGGGGAAGGTACACAATAAGATAGATTCAAATCAATGGTGGATATCCATATAAAGATTTACAGTATTGGTTTTGTTGTAATATATTCCTTCTCTAAGGTTAGCATATATTTCAAGACAATTGTAATTTTGGAAGGATTAAAAACTATTATGTGAGAGATGTGGGAAAGGTACAATAAGATAGATTCAAAATTAAAGGTGGATATCCTTATAAAGATTTACAGTATTGGTTTTGTTGCAATATATTCCTTCTCTAAGGTTAGTACATATTTCAAGACAATTGAAATTTTGGAAGGATTAAAAATTATTGTATTAGAGATGTGGGGAAGATACACAATAAGATAGATTCAAAATCAATGGTGGATATCCTTATAAAGATTTATATACCTTAATCATGTGTAACCGATAAAATTTACTTTTCATAACCAATGTAACCTTCTTCTTCATGGTCAATTTATCATAGTGTGTAACCTCTCTTGTTGCTTCAAATCCTAAAGATTAAATTTTTCTACCATTTGTTAAATTCTCTTTTTTAATTAAGTTAATTTCTCTTTAACATCTCTCATTAAACTTAAATATATATTTATCACATATTCCAAGTAGCATCTTTATTTTGATAAATATCTCTAGATTGTGGAGTTTGGTGTAAATATTTGCAATTTAATCACTAGATTTGATGTAGTCCAACGAAATTTTGTTTTCTTTGATTTTAACATGAATAAAATAGAAGGTAATATTGATATGCTTGCTTTGCTCATAGAAGATAATATTCCCAACCAATGCAATCACCGACTTATTATCAATATATATCTATGTAGTTTGATATTGTGCATAAATAATATGATGTGATGAACACATGATGATCCTACCTTGTATTTTACTTTACATGTTGATAAGGCTACAATAGATTGCTCATTTAAATACCTAGTAACAGTGGTGTCATCTATGGTAGAAAACAATATTGTATTTTTTTAGTCTTCAAGAGCACATTATCAGAATATATAAAAAGTAAAAAATGATTAGTAATAAATATAGTAGACCATGAGTTATGATACTTTTCACATAGCGATGGATTCTTTTGGTTGCCTTCATGTGTGTGGATCGTGGTTTTTTCATAAATTGACTCACTAATCCAATTATATATAAAATATATAGTCTTATGCAATTTAAGTGTCTCAAATTTTCTAATAAGCTTTTGAAGTTTGTTGGATCGATTATATCACCATCATATCATTTTGAATATTTAATATCATATTTAATTAGTGTGCTAATCAGTTTATATTTTTTCATCTTGAATATTTTGAGTACCTCGTTTGTATAACCTTCTTGTAAAGTGAAGGTGTCTTCTTTATTTTGCTTTACTTTAGCACAAAACAATTTAACAAGAGTTCAATGTTGATCATTTCAAATTCTTAAATCTTGATTTGCTTAATTTCTTTAAAAATAAGTGGATAGCTTCCCATAAAGACGATCATCTATGTATAAGAAAACAAATAAGTTTATCTCCATATTTATTAACCTTCAAGTAAAGGACAGTTTCATAAAGATATTGGATACAACTATTTTGTTAAAAGTAGGCATCGAATCTATTATTCCATGCTCTATATACTCGCTTTAGGCTATGCCAGTTGTGTTGTGTACTCCAAGCTTAATTTAGGGTACTAGTTCAGAGTGTAAACGATACAAACTATAACTTTGGCCCAAATCTCTCTAGCCATATTTTTTATCTTGAGCATACTTATTAACATATTAAGAATGGTTCGGTTCTTTTTCTCCATCACACAATTTTTTTTTGGGAGAATATGGTACTGTTAGTTAATGTTGAATGTCATATTCATCAGAAAAGTCTTCAAATGTTTAAGAGGTGAATTCACTTAATCGAAGTGGATGGACTTGTTATAGAAGCCATTTTCATTCTCTGACAGAACTTTTGAACTTCTTGTACCTGTTAAAAGCTTCCCCTTTTTCTTTCAAAAATCAGAGCAGAAATTTTCTTATATAATCATCAAATAAATTTTAGAAAATAGAAATGCTCACTAAAATATATTAGAGCAATATGACCACAAACATCCATATCAATGAGTTGAAGGGACTTCTTTGCTCTAGAATTTACTTGTTCTTAGTTGTTTGACAAGAACATACCCTTCACATATTTGACTTACTGTTGTATATAGGGAAGATCATACACCATTTTTTCAGTTGATAACACATTAAGATATTCAAAGTTCAAATGCTTATGCCTCAAGTGCTATAATCATGAGGAGTTCTTCATAAGTGTTTAAGCATCTTGCTATATTATGATAATAGTTAAGATGAATAATCTATTCTTTAACATCTACATTTGAGCAATTTAGTATTTGGAATGATTCCTGATTCAACACACCTTTTTTTCTTTTGTTTGGCCTACATTCATTAATGTGCCTAAAATAATAAAATTTCCTAGTGTCAGTGAGCTATTAGAGGGAAATTGGCCCTGTGTCGTTTCTGTGCCTGTTCATCAATATTTCTATGCTTGTTGTTCATCCTTTAATGACTAAAAATATTTTACGATTTATATGTCTTAGGAAACTAGTGATGATTTTTGGTTGTCCACGTATTCTATTATTGGTCTTGCTATTGTTAAGAATGTTTATCACTTAGTTAAAATCAAAGCTTATTCCTAAAATGGTTAGGTTGGGTGGTGATGTGGAGCTTAGGCATTTCATTAAAATCAAAAGTTTCTATTGGAAGCTTCTTAAATTACATACCTTTGAATGGTCTTCTAGAATTAATTGTGCACCTCTTTCCTCTTGTCCACTTTGTAATATTTTTACTAATTCTATCTAGCATGTATTTTTTTTGCTAGAGATTACTGGTAGTAGTTGAGTGTGAAAACTATATTTTAATTTGAATTTGTCGAAAGCTGGTGGTGGGGTGTTTGGTTGAAAGAGGAAAGGATCTGTTTAAATAGGATGCTTGGCAATTACTAACGCTTTATGGTTCTTTTGGTTTAACAAGAATAACTCAATATTTAACCAATACCTCAATCCATTTAGTTTACGGCTACGGTTGGTTTATACTAAGGACTAGGTGGACAATCATACATTACTCCAATATGGAGAGGGCTGATACTAGTGGTGTCGTATATACTATTCA
Organism: Musa acuminata AAA Group; assembly: GCF_036884655.1. NCBI lineage: Eukaryota > Viridiplantae > Streptophyta > Magnoliopsida > Zingiberales > Musaceae > Musa > Musa acuminata. Next base: position 16,598,233 of record NC_088356.1, on the reverse strand, counting down.
ATGTGATATATATCCTTATTTCTAGATTGTTGATCTTGCAATGTTACATTGGTGCCGGCTGTACTCATTGTAGAATCAAAGACTGTTCAATAGGCTTAGAGTTCTGCAATACTTGAAGGGTTCTGAAGAGTCAAAAGAGAAAACCTGAATACTATTTCCATCTGTTCAGATGTGTAGGAGCTTATAAGCATTCTTAATGGATGAAAGCCAATGACTTGGTTTTTGAGGCTGATGGGAGAAGACATCAAACATGTAGCTAATTTTGTTAATATCACCAATTTTTGTAACTTTAACTAGAGATGCAGAAATCAGGTTGTCAATTCATGGGGAGTGGTAGCTTCCAATGTTTTGTATTCACCTGTTTTTGATACCCAAGAGAGAAGGCCAATGCCTTTTTCTTTTTTCAAAAGATATCTTTATAGGACACTGCTAAGATGGGCTAAATAAAATCCATTCATAATAAGAATCCAAAAGTCTTGGATGTCCGTCCCTATAATCATCAAATGTTCGATTACGTTTGGACAAGGTTTCATGGAGCAACACGATGAATTTTTAGCTTTTATTAGACATTGATAAAATCGATCTTGACTAATCTTTATCTTCTTAGAGAGTCTTATAACTCAGCCCAAATGTGACCAGATTTACTCTAAATTTTACAAGTAAGATATACTGCTCAAAGGCAAAGACTATGTAGGATTTTGGGACTCATTGGAGGCATAAATTAGAGATACGAGCATGGACAAACTTTAGTAGCCATCTAATTTGCACCTTCCAATTGCTAGGAGTAATTGCCTCAGAAAAGGATTATATATATATGGAGTAGACATAGTAATGAACTAAGTTATAAGAGTCTAAAATATCTTCTTGCTCTAGAATATCTCTCTATGTTCTCTTTTGTTTTACCTTCTCTGTCTCTATTCTTAATTTATTCTTTCTTTCTTTCACTATGTTATTTAACTTAAAGGACACTTTATTTCCTCAAAGCAAGAATGCCTTTGGTAGGAGTGTGAAACTCATATCAACTTGAATTAAAGTCGATGTTTGCTTGAGTAGACATGGTGTGAATCTATCAAAAACTTGATTAAGGTTAGACACCAACTATGGGCTCAAAAGATGATCAATTCACCTACAAATTAATCTTGTAAGAACTGAGAACTAAGTTGCTAACCTTTTTTCATGGGTCAGATATTTCAACCTCTTCTTATATGTCAATCTGATTTTTAACCGATGTCTGAATTTAGGAAAGATCTTTTACAAGTAAACTTTTTCACGTGTAGGATGTTCTATGCAATTGGTGTTGAGTTGTCACCAAATTACTGGAGAAGTTCTGAGGTCATCCACAAGGTTGGGAGGCAGTCCTCACATGGCTAAGTGGTGAGGATAGAAAACAAAAATTCTTAACTTGAACATCTACAAAATTAATACTTTTATCTGAAATATAGGATCTTCCATGATAGTTTGATCATGATCATGATAAACATCATTAATACGATATATATAAAACAACTTGATCAATATAATTTTATCTAAAATCACCCACTTACTATGAATTGATCATGATGAATATCTCTAGAATAACCACAAAATTATGTGGATGTAGATCATGAGAGTATGAATACAATAACACATCTTAGGTTCCATTCATATATTGGTGAAATGAATCCTCTATAGATAAAAGTTGGATAAATCTCATACCAATAAGTATTCTACACCAATAAATCTATTAATTCCTATTGAAATAGAACTTCATTTCTCTTTCGGAGTATAGGCAGCATTTATAACAAAAAGTTTTCGCATATTAATTTTGGTTATCTGAATAGATATAGAATTATTGGTCAAGTATAGCACATCAAAGACTTAGCATACCAGATTCCAAGTGCATTGTCAAATCTAAGAGCAAATATTATAGGTGTGTTCTAACGGACAAAATATTTTATTAAAGTAAAAGTGAAACTATTATCATGGTACTACACCATGATAGAATTTGCACGAGACTTGTTTAACATAAAAAGAATTACTATTTCATGCATGCTATAGTAGTAGCTTCTTTAAGTTTGGTTCTATGTCCATGTCCTATGGAAAACAACAACCAAATAAGTTATGGTAAATAGAAAATTTTGACATTTTCAAGGTGCGTTACTGAAGCAAAAGCTTACAATAACTCCACACGAAGTTCTCTTTATAATGGAAATTAATTTATTAATTGATGTTATTAATGAATTTTTAGCTTATTAGTACAACACTTTCAAAAGTATTATCCCCAAATTTCTGAAGATTTCGAATATCTCTGCAAGGGTTTGTATTATCTATGGTCTTTCTGATATTACATTTTTCTAATACTAAAACTAACGTCTCAAAGAGCTTGCTCTCAAAATCTAGTAATAATATAGTACTCTCTTATTTTTAAAAAAAATTTAATATGGACATACATAGAACCACATTAAGCATAAATTAAATAATAAGCTTCAATGAATCTAGTCATAGACCATATTCATTTGTATGCTACCTAAGAAAATATCATAATTTCATCAAAATTGAGTGAAATTGTAAGTTGGGCTAGGTTGACATTATTGATTCAAATATAATAATTAAGCTCAGATCTATTTTGTTGCTATAAATGGATCTTAGTAGGAACTTTCTATAACAAAATGACTTTTGGTTGCTTAAATTTGTTTTATTAATTTTTTTTACTGGAAATACCTCTAGCTTAAAATTCCTACATTTGTCAGAAATTAGTTTAAGTTATTATTTGGCTTCATCATCATAAATAGACAGAAAAAATGGCTTAATAAGTGTATCTATTTACCATTCTACTACCATTTCAATTTGGTTCGTTTTTGTTGTCATTAGAAATAGTAAAAGGAAGAGAACTTCTAGGTAGAAATAGTTCATCACATACTATCATCACTCTAACAACTAAAAGTAATTTCAAGGATGTCTTGCCTTTCCAGCCCTCCACAAATAAAATTTAGGCAATTTAAAGAAATTGAATGATCACCAACAATGACTATTCTAATTCTAGCAATTTAAGGTCATCAACAAATAGTCTTTTCCTCAAATCTTTCATGATGGATTGGGAAAACCTCACAAGGTGAGTTTGCTTGGATCTAAATCTTTAGCTCCTATCTAATTAGACAGATTAAAATTTTATGGTCTCTATGCATGAGACAACAATGAATTGATTAGAAAAGAAACCTCAATGCATATCCATAGATCACTCTGTTTTTTCTCTTCAATTTTCTTCTTTTTTTCTATCCTCAGGCAAAAGTGTTGATGATTGAACATTATGTTCAGCCTCCTATGATAATTTGTAATGTGTGTGGTATTGGTCTTTGTCATTTAGTATTACTCATATCTACTGTTTTTCTTAGAGGAGTTGATCATGTACAAGTTATCATGGAAGATCTAAATTGTTGTGCTATGGCAAATTTAAATTTTTAACATTTGTATGAGCCTAGGCAATTGCTAGGCTCATTCAGCATCATGAGATAAATTTCATTCAGTATTCTCTATTTTTATGGTAATCAATATTAGATAACATAGATTAAAACTTCTTATGAGATTACTTAGTTTAGAAAAATTTTCTCTCAAGATAATTTTATTCTATATATGATCGAGGATTTGTTTTGGATTATCAATTGTAATGATCATGGACAAAAGGAAATCAAAAGTTAAGCCAAACATATAGAACCAATTATTAGGACCTTGAAACCTATATAAATACACTCTAACCATAGTAGTCTATTGAAGTGTCCATTCAGGGTATAGAATGATCAAGATACCTAACAAACATCTTTTTTGTTTTCAAGTGACTTCCTAATTATAACAAAGATTCATTGAAATCAATAAGAAAGGTGGCATTTTTTAAAAATGTAAAAAACTATTTTGTAATCAATATTTATTTTTCAGTTCTCATTTATGACAAAAAATATAAAGCAAGCCTTGGTACAATGATAATGTTACTCCTTTGTGATCTAGGAGATCAAGATTCGAATCATGAAAATTATTTTTTTTAATATTTAAAAGTAAGATTACGTATAATGACCCTTCTTAAACCCTGTATTAATGGGAGTTTCGTACACTAGGTGTATCCTTTCTTTATTTATGATGAAAAATATATGATGATAGATTATGTATTGCAATAAAATGTTAATTTTTATGGCAAGTTAATCAATAAACATAAGTGTGAATTTTCGCTCATATTAATTATTGTTTATATAGATAACACTTATCTTTGGTATTTTATGTAGCATAGGGACAATGAATGCCATTTGAGTGAAATCCATTGATACATGAGCAGCTGTGTTTATTATGCACATTGATATCATATTTGTTAAGCTTGTGCATGCTACTGAATTCTACATAGTACCATATTATGATCTAATTTTGCATGACCATATATGTTTATTTCCCTTGTTGCATGAATCAGATTTATATTTAGATTATGTTTCATAAGAGTATAAACCTTTAGGTATGACACATTATGTTTATTTTAGGAATGGTGTCTTTTTTATTGTTGCATTTAGAATGATACAAATTTGTATATAACTCAAATAATCTTTGGCATTGAAAACTAAATTTGCATAGAGTGCATATTTGTTTGAAGTTAATTACTATGTTTGGTAGGAAACACTAGACATAATAATTTTTTGTGTTTGACATTAGTATAAATTGTCAAATTATATCTCAAATTCTTGAACTAATGTTACTTTAATATGATATTTTGGTCCTTCCTGGTAAACTGCGTGATCTCATAGTTTAGATATCAGTGAGAATGCTAATGAGAGTAGTCCTATGACTATTGTCAAAATTAAATGTGACATCGATGATAATGTACTTGACTATTGTCAAGTACATGCATGTAATTTTGTTATGATTCAAATCTAATGACAGATCATGATGATATATATATACACACATATATATGTATATGTATATATGTATATATATATACATATATATATACATATATACATATACATATATATGTTTGTATATATATATATGTATATATATATCATTAAGATTTATAGTGGAGAGAAATGTGTGCCATATAGTAGTGTTAATGACTATAATTTATATGATCATTGAGTTGCATTATTGTTCAGGCTGATTATGGCATCTTTTTTTCTTGTAGGTGTGGTTATTGTAGCTCGTTCTCATTAGTGTGATACACTCATAGGATTCTAATATGCCAAGAGTGCCTGTAAATTGATCTAGAGTGAGAGAAATGTTTCGTATAACATGAGTAGTGTGTTGACGAATGATTCTTTAACTCAACAATTGTCAAGTAATTAGATTCTGGTTTCTGTCAAGAGTGTGAGACTTGTTGGCTCTGATATTACACTATTGATTTTTCTACAAAACTTCTAGAAGAAGGGGAAGAGAATAGTAGAAGGGAATATTTTATAATCAGTAGTGTTTTGGATTGATGGAAGAGTGCCTACTAAAAAGATAGAGTACAAGTTTTTTAAAAATAATAAAAAATCTATCATATTTCAAATAAATATTTTCATCCTAATCTATTTATTTTAACCTAAATATTTATCTTTTGATTTATCTAATCTTAACTATTTGAATTAATTTTAACACACCCCCTTAATTTAAATAATTGTAACTTAAAATAATTGGAATACAATTATTTTTTCACCAAAGCTTTTGTGAAGATATTGACAAACTGGTCTTCGATACTACATCTATCATTTTTACATCTTTAACCTTCTTCGGAATCTTTAATGGTTGCTCATCTTCACTTTCCTTAGGAGACTCGTCGAACCACTATTGTCTTTTGATGCTTAAAACTTCTTAACTTATTGCCCTTTCGAATGTTGATCATCATAAATTTCTTCAAAACTACCATCCTCATCTTCATCACTATTGGTACTCTCCCTCTTTACAGTCTTTATAATAGGTTTACTAATGATAGATGGTATAAAATCTGAAACTTTTTGCTTCTTGAATGGTGGCTCCTTATCGCTCTCATCAGAACTTTCATCATATTTAGTCTTGTTCTTATGCATCTTTTTATGAGTTTGAATTTTGTAGGATTCATCATGTGAGATAGTTTGTATAGACCCATAAAAATTTAGATGATCATAGCTTTTATGGTATAATGTTGATTCATTAATAATAGTAGCATGTAAGGAGAAATCCAAAAATAATAAAGGAAATACTTTATTTTTTATCATCCTCACATTTGCTATCAATTTTTCAATTTCCTTATCATAAATCAAGCGTTTTTTATCATAAAAAATAGCATAATATCTTTTCCTCATTAGTTGCCCTATACTAATGAGATTTTGTTTTAAACCAGGAATAAACATCATATCATCAAAAAAAAATTTATCAACTTTGGTGTTTACAGCAATGGTTCCTTTTTCTTCTACTTGAACCTTACTATTATTTCCCATCTGTATTATAGATTTGATTGAATTATCAAGTCTTTGAAACAAACTTTTATCCTTGTTATACGATTACTGTATCCACTATCCAAAAACCAAGTAGATCTAGAATATTCTTCATTGATTTCTATAAAAATATATTTCTTCATCTCTTTTTTCATTATTATTTTTCTTCTGATTTTTTGATTTTTTTTCCAATAATCTTTTTCAAGATGATAATATTTTTTATAGTAAAAACAAAGAGGAACATTTGAATTTTTATTTTTGTACCAATAATCTTTTTAAATATGTCTATTTTTTTGTAATAAAAAAACATTGATGAGTTTCTTTATTGCATTCATTCGAGTTCCTTTAACTCTCATTTGATCAATCATGATCTTTGCTATTTTGATCTCTCCATTTATTTCTAGTTTCTAAAGTTTTCTTTTGGTCCTTCTTTTGATCTATCTTCATTTAAAGTTTTATCTAAAAATCTATTTACTTTATGTTTATGAATTAAAAAGGAGCCCATTAATTCATTAATAAGTAATGTATTTATATTTTTAGTTTCTTCTATAGTAATATAAATTATATCAAATTTTGGAGATAAACTTCATAAAATATTTTCTACTACAGTTTAATCTTTTAAATTTTCACCATAAGATCTCATTTTGTTTAGAAGAGACTTTTGAGAAAAAAGTAGCAATAGATTGAGAATTTTTCATCATTAAAGTTTCAAATTCATGTCAAAGAATTACCTTATTTGTGCCTCCAAACACACTTTTTAATATTTTTCAAGCTTCTATTGAAGTTGATGTCATCATGATTCAGGGAAATAGGGACTCATTTATTATTTATTTTAGTGTGAGAGGGCTCTTGCATCTTTATGTATATTCTCATTCATCTTATTTCTTTGATTTTAGTAATATTAAGATAACGTAGATCATATTGAATAAAATCATATTCTACCAAATTTCATAATCCACGTGAAATAAATAGAATTTTCATCTTAACAATCCAAAATTAATAATTATTACCTTTAAAGATATGAAGAAGTTGAATAGGAACACTGACTCTGTTAGATCCTTTTTATGAGCTTTTGAATAATGTTTATTGAGTCTGTTTAGTCCAGTTGTTTATTGAGTCGGTTTAGTTCAGTTAGAATCAAGTAAAGGTTTATTTAATATTTATTTATTATTAGAGTTCAAGTCCTGATGGACTCTAGGTGGAACTCTATAAATAGGGATGTAATTGCTTCTTTTCAGTAATCTATGAAAAATACTATTATGTCTTTTGACAAACCCTAGGAAGCCGATCCTCTCGAAGTGATCAAGGAGGCCGATCCCCTCGAAGTGATCATCCCCTTTCTCTTTTTCTTTTTTACGATAAGACTTTAGGGTCTTATCAATTGGTATCAGAGCATCCTCATTTCTTCCATTTCTTCTACGATAAGACCTTAGGGTCTTATCATTTGGTATCAGAGCGACGATAAGACTTTAGGGTATTATTATTTGGTATCAGAGCGACGATAAGACCTTTAGGGTCTTATCAATTAGTATCAGAGCGACGATAAGACTTTAGGATCTTATCATTTGGTATTAGAGTAACGATCCTTGGTGCAGCCTGTCGTAGCCTTGCTTCCCTTCTTCCCCACCACCACCACAAGGCAACTCTTTCTTCACCGTTGTCGCTATTTCCCAGGCCAACGACCTTCGACCACCGCTCGACCTCCTCGCTGCCCCATCTCGTTCAAAAAAAAAAAAAAAAGAAAGCAAAAAAAGAAAAGAAGAAACACGAGAGGAAGAAGAAGCTACAGCCACCCCTACTTCCGGCCAGCCCACCCGCTGCTCCTGCTCTCCGGCCAGCGCCCACCATCGCCCCGCTTCCCGACCGGCGACCACTGCCGCCGTTGTTCCCCGGCCAGGAGACAACGCTGCCAGCGTCCATCCTAGCCCTACTACCGCCACCCGCCTCCCCTTGCGTCGCAGCGCAGCCGCTCGACCTCTCCTCCTCGACGATCATTGGTGATGCTGCTCCCAACCACGCCACCACCGCTGCCTCTCCACCGCCGCCCGCCTCCCCTTGGGTCGCAGCCGCAGCGGCCGATTGTCGCCCTCCTCGCGGCGACCGAAACAGGGCAACTCACGGATTACCCTTGTTCCCAACCGCGTCACCACCACTTTTCCCAGTCGCATCACCGCCGCTCGATCACCTGGCCAGCGACCTCTTCTCCTCGCGTCCCCATCTCGCTCGAGCAACAAGGACAGTCGGCACCACAGTCGCAATCGCCGGTTGCCGCAGCCCCTCGTCGATCGCAGCCACACCTCGAGCACCGTCGCCTTCCAGCTGACCCACCACCACTGCCAGCCACCGTGCGGCGACCGTTGCTCGCCTCCCAGCCGCCGCTCCCCCTAGCTCGGGCGAGAACGACCGCTGCCACTCCCCCTTGCTCTGCCCCCTTGGTGACCGAAACAAGGCAATTCTCTTGCTGCTGCGAACGGTTGCCACCACCGTCGCCGCTGCTGCCCAGCCAGCGATGACGCCGCTCGCCGCCTAGCCTACCACCGTCGATTCCTATTTTCCCTTGTAGCCTCAACCTCGGCAACACCACCGCAGCCGCCCTCCAACAGCACACGCAGTAAGCTCTTGTGGGGCCGCTTCAACCTCGGCAACGCACGCACCGACTCCTCTTCTCAATCTCGGCCGCTTCAACGACACCGTTGTGTCCTCAACCGCACGCGATCCATCGACATCACCAACGCCTTCGTAGTGCGGTAGAGATAGAGCAACGCTGCCTTCCATCCGCACCGTCACAACCACTGCAGCGACAGGCCCTTGGCGACCCTGCAGCCACATCAACGCAGTCGCCTTCCAACCTCGACGCTCTCACCCCATGCCTCAATAGAAACAGGGCAGCTACTCTTCCTCCAATGCAGCGACCGCAGCACTGCCCTTGGTGTCCACCTCCTCGGCAACTTCGCATCTACAGTGTTGATGCCCTTGTCCGACACCAAAAACAGGAGTTGAGATTACAGATTTGCAGTCTTACGCAATGGCCACTGATAACTCGGTGAAAGCACAAATGGAAGCATTGGAAATCAGAATTGAGAACCGACTGCAAGAAACACTTAATGATTTCAAAAAGAGCCTACTGGAGAGCCTCAGCAAATTTCAACAAAATGGGGGCTCAAGTTCTACGTTGCACAGATCTGAAAATACAAGAAAAGGGCCCTAAGATTGTGACACCATCTACTCATACATGAAGGTGGATGGACAACTCTAAAAAATTTGTCAGACTTCTATAGTGTTGGAATATCAGAGTAGGTTTGAAAGATTATCAAATCAAGCTAGAGATTGGTCGGAACGATAACTTATGGATACATTTATTGAAGGTCTTATTCTAGAGATCCGGTGTGAAGTTAAGGCTCGTCAACCTTGCACTATGATAGCTGCGATCTCATTCGCACATCTACATGAGAAAAAAATCAACAGGGAAAATCATGGAAACAGAAGTGACAATAACCAGATAATCAATAAGCCACCAGCCTTATCTATTCCCAACCAAAGCCTTGACACCCGAAGACTAACCTAAGAAGAACTTGAGAAAAGATCAGCAAAGGGTTTGTACTATGATGAAAAGTGGAGTATGAAGCACCGATGTAAACAAGGGCAACTTCTGATGATTGAGCCAATTAGAGAGGAACCGAAAGTAAAAGAGCTGGATTCCGATCATAAAGGTATGAAAACTGATGAAGATATTGAAGCCATCACACATACATTGGCTGGCTACACTAACCCACAAACTATAAAAATCGGAAGAACTTTGAAGCATCAACCTGTCACTATTTTGATTGATACAGATAGCACTAATAATTTTATGGACAGGAAAGTTACAGCCCAATTAGCCCACCACATTGAAGGATGTGATATATTCGAAGCTAATGGACGGATTTTAACTTATGATAGCAAAGGCCAGGAATTTCTTACAATGATTACTACACTGAAAGATCAACCTATTGCTTACACTGTCAAAAAGTGGAGACCATATTTACTTGATCAATGGGTTGTGTCTCACCCCCCGAATTTAATTCTCATTTAGGAGGTGTGAACCTAATTCAAGATTGATAATATTTAATTCAACAAACAATCTAGGATCCAATCACACATTTGAGGTCACTAAGAAAAACATTCAAGTCATTCACCTCTACAATCCACAATTCACAAAACCTGTGCAGTTTATAATCATACATCATGTCACTAGATGATTCTTAAAATCCAAAAGCAACATAACTAAACCATAACTATATCATAAATCCATAAGCGCCGTAATTAATGCAATCACAAAACCAACATGTACTACATGTTTATATCAGTACACAGTTTAGACTTAATATTTCCAAAATCCTAACGTAAGAGGTACTTTTCAAATATTTACAAGATACATCAATCTAGATTTGTCATTGATATTTCATTACACCCAAAAAGAACTTCTACAACATCAACCTATCAAGTACAAAATATTTGCCCCAAAATCTTCTAGTCTTCCACTACCTCAACCCAATTTACACATTTTAGTGAGCGATAAGCTATCCTGAAAAATTTATATAGCAATGGGGTGAGCATATAAAGCTCAGCAAATGACTAACATATCCATAGCAAAGAGGATAGGTTTCAAACAAATAAGGTATCAAAATACAAAGCAGAGATACAAGATGAAACAGTAGCATGTTTTGTTTGAATGCATAATTACAATGTCATATCGTTCGAAGCACGTTTTGTTCATACAATCGAGAAAAGGTAATTGGAGCATATCATTGGCATAAGGAGCATATCGATGACATATGGTAATTTCAAGGCATAACAAAGACATAAGGAGCATTTTGGATATAAATGGCATATGAAATAGTTCGGAACATATCAATAGTGAATGAAATGCTTCAGAACGTATCAATGGCATATGAAAATATTTCGGAAGCATAAGAAGCATTTCAGAACATATCAAAGAACAAATATGAAATAGAAGCTCAAACGTCGTACTCTAGCATAGTGCATGTGAGGTTTAACTCAGTGGTGGCTCCACGCCGTGATGAGTTCTCGACTCCATCCACGGGTAGCCCTTTCCTACTCGAGCCCTCTCACCCTGCCCAAGTGCTAGGTCGGCTCTGAATTTCATATCAAACAGATAGAAGGCGAAGTGGGATTCTAAACATAATATGGTCCGTCCGTTTCTGAATGACGACCAAACATAATCTAGAGCATCGCGGGCTCTAAGCACATACCATTTACCATTTCTGGCAAAGGTCCAAATAATCCCACAAACACCAGAGTACAAAAGGGTATTGTGAATAATGAATTGGGACATATCGGAAGCACATGCGGAACAACGAAATGTACATATGCCTTTCGAGTCAATATGATACAAACATAATCTTTCATAAATGTATTCAGATTTGAAAGAAAACAAAAGCAAGAGCATACAAAGATTTCAAGAAATCACATATAACTCAATTGAAATAAGAAAGTTAGGTGAATTCAATGTCCAAAGAAATGAAACTGGAAGAGGCACATATCGAAAGCAAATGTGGAACAATGGGATGTATGTGCCAAATCATTACGATGCAAACATGAACTTTAGATGATAGCTGCAGATGTACAAATAAATAAAGGACAAAAGTATACAGAAATTTAAGGTAATAATGTAAAGCTTAACTGAAGTAAGAGATTTTGCCGAAATCGATTTCCAAAGAGAAGAAACAAGGAAAGCCGAAATCGACCAAAGCTCGATTCTGGCAGAATTTGATAGGAACATTGTATGAATTATTTGGATAACCAATTATACTCCAATTTATACAAAATATGTGTCATTAGAAAGCTTTGTCAATCTAGTTTTAGGCAAATCAAGTTTAACAAGAATTGGAATTTATAACAGGGAGTTATAGATAATTTCATAGCGAAAGGTATGAAAATATTATCTCTGTTTTACTGAATCCATAGGGTCGATGAAAGCAGATGTTTCAGTAGCAATTGTACTCCAAAAATTTCAAATCAGGTATATACAGAAATAATTTTGAGTCTAGCTTCGAATAAATTATACTTTGTATGAATCTGAGTTCACAGCAGAAAGTTATAAGTAGTTAAGCAATAAGAGGTCAGAAATTTCAGTCCCTATTTTATAGAATCTGTAGGGTTAATTTAAACAGAAGTCTTAGTAGGCATTTAAACTCAAAATCATTCGATCTTAGTATCAAAATAAAGTTTTTTTTGTCTACTTTCAAATGGAATAGGTCTTGTCTAAATCAGAGTTTATTACAAAATGTTATGACCAAAACATTACATAGAGATCAGATTATCGAAAAATTACAAATTCATAGCTTTATATCAAAACGAAAGAAGGTCTGGTTCTCAATTGAAATCTTTCAAATTTTGCAGAATAAAAATGGAAACAAAGATTAAGGTTACTGTGGGATGGGGTTAGAATACTTGCCTTAAAATTATTTGAATCCCAAATATGAGAAAATTGATGAAAAACCTCAAGTTCTTCTTCTTCTTCTTCTTTTCTCAAACTCACGTTGGCTGCAACTCTTCAGGTTTGTTTTCTTTAACCTTTCATCTAATTATTTGGGTTTTGGCTAATGCAAAAGTTGCAAGGTATCATGCATGCATGAAAGGGGCTAGGTGTCATCTTTAGAGCAAAGATAAGTGGCACCAACCTTAGGTTAGCTAGTGACACATGTCCACTATATATATATATATATATATATATATATATATATAAACTTAAATCTGAATCTTTCATAAATTATATCAAACTTCTAATATTTACTCTTAGGTCCCTGGCCATAAACTTTTAATATAATATCATTGAATATAAAATAATTATTAAATAATCCTTATTTTTACAAACAAACCTTTTACTAAATTTTTAAAAAATGGGGAATGTTACAGGTTGTGATACGTTGCAGATAGCCTATGACTGAAGTGCTAAAAGACAAGCTCCCCAAGATTGATGCTGCTCGAGGACAAGGCTGATTTGAAGAGGGAGGAACTGTTAGGATCCTTTTTCTGAGCTTTTGAATAATGTTTATTGAGTCTGTTTAGTCTAGTTGTTTATTGAGTTGGTTTGGTTCAGTTAAAGTCAAGTAGAGGTTTATTTAATATTTATTTATTATTAGAGTTCAAGTCCTGATGGACTCTGGGTGGAACTCTATAAATAGGGATGTAACTGCTTCTTTTCAGTAATCTATGAAAAATAATATTCTGTCTTTTGACAAACCCTAGGAGGCCAACCCCTCGAAGCAATCAAGGAGGGCCGATCCCCTCGAAGCGATCAAGGAGGCCGATCCCCTCGAAGTGATCATCCCCTTTCTCTTCTTCTTTTTTACGATAAGACTTTAGGGTCTTATCGATTGGTATCAGAGCATCCTCATTTCTTCCATTTCTTCTACGATAAGACCTTAGGGTCTTATCATTTGGTATCCGAGCGACGATAAGACTTTAGGGTCTTATCATTTGGTATCAGAGCGACGATAAGACCTTTAGGGTCTTATCAGATACCACATAGTTGGTCTTTCTATAAAACTTTAGGGAGAAGGGGAAAAGAATAGTAGAAGAAACGAGTACTTCAAATGGATTGATCCCAGAGTACTTATTTATATTGACTAAAAGATAGAGTATAAAATTTTAAAATAATGAATAAAATCTTTCATATCTTAAATAAATCTCTTCATCCTAATTTATTTATTTAAATCTAAATATTTATTTTTTACTTTATTTAATCTTAGTTGAATCTCGGATTTTGATGATGAAATCAATTAGTGAATTAATGATCTAATCCATGTGTTGAGATAAGTAATGCAGAACTAACTATGATCATGAGAAAGGCAAAATGATTAAAGAAGAATCAAAGTTGGGCCGGAGTCAATAATCGGGCATCGGGGCGGATGAATCGGGGATACAGTAAAGGATCGACCGATGCAATGAAAGCTCACTAAAAGATCGCCGGGAGTTCACCCAAAGCTCGCCGGAAGATCACTAGGAGTTTATGGAAGTTATCGAAATTGTTTTAGCTTTAAATATCGTAATTAGGACTTTAATTTGAGTTAGTTACAGGAGAAATCCTACTAACTCAATTAGGGGCCAATTGCGCCCAAAACAGGGCTAAATTGGGCCGGTTGGATTGCCCATTTAGCCACTTAGAGCCACATCAGGTGGTGGCACCGCCTAGATTAGGCAGTGGTCCCACTTGAGGCTTGGCCTTCTAAGTAGTCTAGGCGGTGGTATCACCCAGACTTGGCGATGGTACCACTAGCAATTAATGCTACTAAGTAATGCTACCACCTTGTCAGGCGATGCTACCGCTAGAGCCCTGAGGCTCTATCAAGCGATCGTACCACCTAGTGTTAGTCTGTAGGCAGTGGTACTGTCCAATAATGGCGGTGGTACCGTCAGTATCCTAGAAACTCGAGATGAGACATATTTTGGCTCTATTTCTAAAGCCATTGGGGCATATAAATACCCCACTCTTTCCTGCATAAAAGAGCAACGAAAGTGTGAACAAAAATTTTGATATTTTGGGTTGTAAAATTGCTAAGTGTCCTCCTCCTCATCCCTTTCTAGTTTTGTGATCATTCAAAAGAGGTGTGAGGCTTTTAAGGGTTATCTCTTAAACCCGTGAAAAGGAGAAAGTGTTGTAAGAGGGTGGTTGGTCTTCGCTCATTGAAAGAAGACCGTTAGTGAACGCCAATGGCCTCAACGGATGAGGAATCAGAAGTGGATGTAGGTCACAATGACCAAACCACTATAAATCCAGTGTGCTTTCTTTCTATGTAATTTCTTTCATTCTTTTCATTCTCATCACTCATTGATTTACTTGCTCACTACCCTCAATCACTTACGAACATTTTCAAGTTTAAATGCTTTTTCGGATACAAGCTTTTGTCGAATGAATCTTTGAATTAATGTTGATTTTATCGAAAGCACTAATTCACCCCCCATCTTATTGCCAATTTGATCCTAACAGTTGGTATCAGAGTAAGGTTTATCTCTTTTTGGTTTAATACCTAAGAGAGATGGCTTTTGTTAGCAATCAAGAGGGTCTTTCTATCACTCATTCTCCTATGTTCAATGGGATGGGCTACATATATTAAAAAACTAGAATGAAAATTTTCTTGCTTTTGTGGATTTCGATTTATGGAACATTGTTTAAGATGGTTTTGAGAAGTCTTCCTAACTAATTAACGAATAGAATGATTTGGAAAAGAAGACTTTCTCTTTGAATGCTAAAGTGATGAACGCTCTATTTTGTGCTCTTGATAAGAACAAATTTAATCAGGTTTCAATATGCAAAACTGCACATAAGATTTGGCACACACTTGAAGTCACACATGAAGGCACAAGTAGGGTTAAAGAGTCAAAAATTAATCTTTTGGTTCATAGCTATAAGTTGTTTCATATAAAACCAAGCGAGACTATTGGAGACATGTACACTCATTTTACCGATATCGCTAATGGTCTAAAATCACTTGGTAAAAGTTTTTTTAATTTTGAACTTGTTAACAAGATATTAAGATCCCTTCCAAAAAGTTAGAATCCTAAAGGAATGACAATATAAGAAGCAAAAGATCTTAATAACTTTCCGCTTGAAGAACTTATCGAGTCCTTGATGACCTATGAAATAATATGTATAGCACATGATGAACTTGAGAACAATCTTCCAAGGAGCAGGAAGGACATGATACTTAGAACCAAAGAAAGCCACTTGGGTAAAAACTCAAGTGATGATGATGATAATAATGATGACTTGGCAATTCTTATAAGAAGGTTTAAAAATTTCTTAAAAAGGAACAAAACAAAACAAAACACTAAAAACAAAGTGAACTAAACAAGGACTAAATAATTTGCTATGAATGTAAGAAGCTTGGGTACTTTAAAAATGAATGTTCCCAAGTAAAGAAGAAGCTACCAAAGAAAAAGAAGGCGCTTAAAGCAACTTAGGACGATTCGAGTACATCCGAAGATGAGGAGCCAACCAACGAAAAAGAAGTTATTAACTACGCTCTGATGGCGCTCAATGACGAGATATGTCTACAATCAGAATCTCAAGGCATATGATTGGAGATTCAATACACTTTTCTAAGCTCACTAGCCAAGACGAAGGATTTGTCACCTTCGGAGACAACAATAAAGGAAAAATTATTGATAAAAGAAATATATGTAGTAAATCAAACATTTTAATTGAAGATGTGTTATTAATAGATGGTTTAAAACATAATTTACTAAGCATTAGTCAATTGTGTGATAAAGGATATATTATTAAAAATTTAAAAATAGATCTATGATTGTATTAAAAAATAATAATATGTATACTATTGATATTGATGATTTTTACAATAAAACATGTTTTTCGACTTTAGATAATGATTCATGGCTTTGGCATATGAGATTAGGTTATACTAGCAAGAAACTAATCTCTCAAATTTTAACTAGAGAACTTGTAAGAGGAATACCTAGCATTAAGTTTATCGAAGACAAAGTTTGTGATGCATAACCAGTAGTTTCAAATCAAAGAATCAAATAAGCACATTTAGACCACTACAATTGATCCATATAGATTTATTTGGACCAATTGATATAATCGTCCTAGGAGGTAGTAAATATGCATTTGTAATTATTGATGATTATAGTAGATATACTTGGACATACTTCTTGGCACATAAAAGTGATTGTCTTAAATGTTTTTCAAAATTTTATAAATTAGTACAAAATGAAAAGGGTTTTATGATTGCCTCTATTCAAAGTGATCATAGTGGTGAATTTCAAAACCATGATTTTAAAAACTTTTATAATTCAAATGACTAACCATAACTATTCCACTCTAAGAAACCTTCAATAAAATAGAGTTATTGAGAGAAAAAATAATAGTTTACAAGAAATGACAAGAACTATGCTTAATGAGCATAGCCTACCAAAGTATTTTTGGGCCGAAGCCATTAATATGATATTCTATATCATGAATAGGGTTCTTGTAAGACCATTACTTTCCAAAACTTCATATGAATTGTGAAACAGGCAAAGACCCAATAATTTATATTTTAAAGTTTTCGGTTGTAAATATTTTATTTTAAATGAAAAAAGATACCTTAGGAAAATTTGATGCAAAATCTAATGAAGGCATTTTTCTTCGTTATTCCTCTATGTCTAAAGTCTTTCATGTCTTTAATAAAAGAACTTTGATTATAGAGGAATCTATTCATGTTGTGTTTAATGAGCTTCCCCAATTTAAGAAAAATGATTTTGATGATGATCTCAATTTTGATGTTTTAAATTTGAATAAAAATTCTCCTCCCCCAAGTAACTTGGATGCATCTTCTTCCAAAGAATCCTTACCTAAGGATTGGAAGTATGTAGATACTCATCATAAGGAGCTAATCATTAGAGATACATCAATATGTATTCAAACTCACTCTTTATTTATGAATTTTTATGCTAATGTATCCTTCTTATCTCAAATTAAACCAAAATACATTAGTGAAGTCCTGAAAGATGATTCATGGGTCTTTGCAATACATGAAGAATTAAATCAATTTAAGAAAAATGAGGTATGAAAGCTTATTCCTAGACCTAGTGACCATTTAGTAATTGGTACTAAATAGGTTTTTAGAAACAAGTAAGATGAACTTTGTATCATGGTTAGAAACAAGGTTAGATAAGTAGCCAAAGGTTTTAATTAAAAAGAAGGTATCGATTATGAAGAAACATTCGCTCCTATGGCTAGACTTGAAGCCATAAGGATTCTCCTTGCTTACGCTATTTGTAATAATTTTAAGTTATTTTAAATGGATATTAAAAGTATTTTTCTTAATGGCTTTATTTATGAATCATGTTTTTAAGTTGTCTAAGGCTCTCTATAGTTTCAAACAAGCCCCAAGGGCTTGTATGAGAGACTTAGTTCCTTTTTAATTAAGAATAATTTTATAAAAGGAAAGGTCCATACTATATTGTTTATTAAATATTTTAAAAATAATTGTCTCATTGTTCAAATTTATGTTGATGATATCATTTTCAAACCTTCAAATGAGTTTTTATATGAATTTTTTTGCTAATAGTATGAGACATGAATTTAAAATGAGTTTAATGGGAGAATTAATGTTTTTCCTAGGCTTACAAATCAAATAACTTAGTGATGGAACCTTTGTTAGTCAAAATAAGTATGTGTTAAATCTTTTAAAATGATTTAATATGGATAGTGCTAAGGCTATAAATATACCAATGAGCATTTCTACAAAATTAGATATGGACATTAATGGAGAAGGTTTTGATCAAAAGACTTATAGGGGTATGATAAGTAGTTTATTGTACCTCATAGCAACTAGACCTGATATTATATTTAGTGTTAGACAATGTGCTAGATTTTAGTCAAATCCAAAGCAATCTCACTTAAAAGTTGTTAAAAGAATTTTTAGATACTTAAAAGGAACTCCTAATATAAGATTATGATATCCAAAAACTAAAAATCTTGAATTGATTACTTATGCCGATATTGACTTTGCTAGTTGTCAAATAGATAGAAAAAACACATCTTGAACATGTCAATTTTTAAGTCATGCACTTGTCTCTTGGTCTTTTAAGAAACAAAATTCGGTTGCATTATCTACAATCGAAGTTGAGTATATAGCAGTAGGTGCATGTTATGCATAAGTTATATGGATGAAAAATACTTTAGAAGATTATGTAATTCACTTAAAAAATATATCTATAAAATGTGATAACACTAGTGCAATATGTTTAACAAAAATTCTCATTCAATACTCTAAAACTAAATATATTAATATTAGGCATCATTTTATAAGAGATCATGTTAATAACCATGATATATCTCTAGAATTTATTAATAGAAAATATCAATTAGCTGATATTTTTATAAAACCATTGAATGAGAAAATTTTTGATTTTATTAGAAGATAATTAGGTATGTTAAATCTTTCTGATGTATGAGTTCCTCTTTTATAATTTTTAGATTTCTCAACTTTTGAAAGTTGAGTTTTTTTTTTTTGAGATCATTTACTATCATTCCTTCTCTTTGCAATTCATATAAAAAGAGATCTGATTTATGGATCATCGGCATATTTGATCTTTTATAAGTTGATCATTTCCATATGAATCCTTCATCTTTCTATTTATGAAAATAGAACTTCGTTTCATGGAATGACTTGATATGATATTTATGCAAATGAGTGTTTACACCACATAATGACTGTGATGTTGCTTATCTCAAAAGAAATAGAAGCAAGAGTACTTGCTTGCTGTATCTCAAAAGAAAAGCAAAAATGCTAGTAAAAGAAAATCAATAGCGATAACTTGAGCAAAAAAAAAACAGTGCACTGGTGGTGGCACTGTTGGACTGGCGGTAGCATCGCTAGTACGCACTGCTTATAGGTGGTAGCACCGCCTAACTGGCGGTACCACTGCCCCCAACCTTGCCCTATAAAAACCAAAGTTAAGTTCAGTGATAGAACCGCCCCCAACCCTCTCTGCACCCCTCTAAACTGCTCCACACCCCTCATTCCTCTTACTCTTCCTCTAGAAACTCAAGAAAGGAAAGAGGAGATTAGATAAAACCTTTGATTTAATACTCTTTGATTCCTCTCAATATGCCCTTAAATTTATAACCTAAGTCTAGAAGTGTACATAAGGAAAAATATATAGATATAGAAGAATTGAGTGATTTGAAACCAATTTAATGGTTCCCTAACTTAGATGTCCTTCCAATTCTTCAAATAAGTGAACTCATTTGTCTTAGACTTGTTCGATTGTTTTACAATAACTTGCATGTGGATGAACATGATAGGGTATCCACTTATCTCTTAGGGCATCACATACATATTATGGATAATATAATTTGCAACCTAATAGGAATTCTTAAGAAAAGAATAGATTGTTATTTAAGAGGACAATGAGACATATAATCAGTTGAGATCACATATTCTGAGACTATAGGTATCAAATTCGGAACCCAAATTTGTCTATTATTCCAAAAAGTTATGAACATTTGCTATCTTTCAACTCAAAATTGCTTTATCACATCATGATAAGTATTCTACTTCCAAAACAATACCATCATGATGAAGTTAGTCAAATGGAATTATAAATAATGTATTGGATCATGGTAGGACATGACAACTGTTTTGGATATCTAAAACAATAAAATATGATTGAACTATCAAAAAAAGAGATACTTCCATATAGTGGCTCGATTACTAGACTAATGCATGCACATGATATAGTCATTCTACCAGATGAAGAAACCTTAAAACTAGATAGATTTAATATCATAAATAGAATCCTATTAAGAAAATTAATATGTATAGTACGAAATGAGGTTTGGACTAGATTACCTAAGAGGATTGATCTTCCCCCACCTGAACCTGAACCAAAAACACCTATATATAGGGAAAGTCAATCTCCTCCTACTAGTCCCTTTGAGGCAGCACCTCTAACAAAGCCAACACCCTCCTCATCTACCGATGCCATAGTGACTCGACTAGATTTAATTGAACTACATCAAGATCAAATCTTAACCGAGAAGCAGTAAATTCATTGATAGCTTAATACTCTATTTAGGCATTTCGATTTACCACCACCTGAATAGCTTGTGTATGTCTTCTTTATATTGATGACAAAGGGGGAGAAGTCAATGAATTCTACTATATACTCTTTAATGTAAACATGCATGATGCTTTACATACTTTGATATGATGCAATTGATAAAGTGATAGAATGAAGAGTGAAATTATAAAGGTAAAGAGAAAGCACATCATAATTAGTGTCATATAATGTCTATTTATACATAGTGAAAGAGAGGATTTTTCTCAACTGAGCAGCGAGATTTCCTCATGTAGTTGAGGAAATCTCATCTGCTATGCAATTGAGGAAATCTCTCTGTTATTATGCCCCCCGAAGTTCGAGCTCCTATCAAGGGTACCGATCTTGGACCGATGCAACAAATATAGTTTGCAGGCTAGAGGCTTCGTGAGTGAGTCTGCTAGTTGATCAGCCGTATGAACATGAGAGACACGAAGTTGACGTCTGACAACTTGATCTCGCACAAAGTGAAAGTCGATGGCAATATGTTTCATGCGTGAGTAGAACACTGGATTGACGTATAGGTAGGTAGCTCTAACATTGTCATAATATATTGTATGAGTAAGGGTAGAGCCGACTTTGAGTTCATTGAGGAGATTTGTAACTCAATTGAGTTCAGCAGCAGCGATAGCAATGGCATGATATTCAGATTCAGTTGGAGACCAGGCGATTGTCTTTTGCTTCTTAAAACTCCAACTGATTGGATTAGACCTAAGAAAAATGACATACCCTAAGGTGGAGGTGTGATTATCAAAGTTTCCCACCCAATTAGCATCAGCAAAGGCATAGAGATAAAGTGGAGTGTGTTTGCAGAGAAAGAGACCATGATTGAGGGTCCCTTTAAGATACCGCAAAATTCGTTTAACCGTAGACTAATGCATAGCAGAAGGCTGATGCATGTATTGAGATAGTTTATTAACTACAAATGAGATATCTGGACAAGTGAGAGCCAAATACTATAAGGAGCCAAGTACTTGGCGGTATTAAGTTGAGTTTGTAGGAGTGCTGCCATCACATATTTTGAGTGATGCACTAGTAGAGAGAGAAGTTGTAACCTTTTTTGCATCCTGCATATTTGTCTTTGATAATAAGTCTTGAATATACTTTCTTTGTGATAGGAGGAGACCTGAGGATGTAAATGTTACTTCCATTCCCAAAAAGTAGCTTAGGGGTCCTAAATCTTTGAGGGAGAATCGATCAGCCAATTGCTTTAAAAATGTCTGAATCTCCAAGGCATCATTGCCTATGACAATAATATCATCTACATGCACTAGAAGATATATTGTATTCCCATTTTGTTGTCGTAAGAATAAAGAGGTATCAGACTTGGAGTTGCTGAAGCCAGTTGAAATAAAAAATGATCCAAGTTTAGTATACCAAGCTCTTGGAGCCTGACGGAGTCCATAAATGACTTTTTGTAGTTTGTAGACATGTCTTGGATACTGGTGATGAATGAAGCCAGGGGGTTACTGCATAAACACATCTTCAGTTAAAGTGCCTTGTAAAAAGGCATTATTAACATCTAGTTGGCATAAGTGCTAACCCCTGGAGATGACCAAACTTAGAATAAGCCGAATTGTTATAGGTTTAACTACGGGATTGAAAGTCTCTATGAAGTCAACTCCAGGTCATTGATGAAATTCTTTGGCAACTAAACGGGCTTTATATCTAGCAACGGACCCATCTGGTTTTCGCTTAATTCGAAAGACTCATTTACACCCGATGATGTTTTGTGTAAGATGAAATGGCACAAGAGTCCATGTAGAGTTATAGAGTAGGATATCATATTCTTCACACATGATAAGAGGACGCAAAGACAAGTACTCTTGAAGAATATGCCATAGTGTTGCCATTCAAGTTGCCATGAAGGAAGTGATGCATAGCGGAGATTGTGCTGGTAGGGGCAGAGGCCCAGGATCTAGACAACGGTGCACTATTTTCAGCAAAATCGGTGGACTTCAGGAGCTACTAGGCGACGGATTATCCTAGAGCTGTACTTCATCTAGGTGTGACCCAAGAGCAGGTGGATGAAGGTCGATTGCCCATAGAGTGAACAAAATCGAAGGTGGAAGAGACCCTACGATGTATTGGCCGAGGCCACACATGAAGGGATCACAATTCGAGTTCATCCCATAAGGATCAGAATGCAATGGAGATGTCACCAGGAGGCGGTATAGTGCAGTGGATCGTGGTGGAACAGTTCGTGGCAATAGGATATACACGATATAGCCCCGTGAGGGACTATATCATATGGAGGTATGATCAGGAGCTATTGGAGCTCCACTTCAATGAACAACATGACGACAAGAAGGGCTATGGATTCAAGGAGTGAAGGTCATAGAACCGTAGAGGCAGGTCTTCTGTGCATGTATCAAATTTTGCATTGGATGAAAGTCTTGGTCATCAGCATATGGGGGCTGTGTACCACCAAGGGAAAAGTTCGAATGCAAATACCAGTGAGTCCCATAGGAGGGACTTGATCATGTAGAGGTATGATCGAAGCAGTTAGAGAGTTAGACTGCTCTAGAGCCCATATTCGCTTAAAGGAGCTCGGCAAGTCAGAGGACAAGGTCGAGTAAGCGAACGCTGCTACTAAGGAAGCTAAGGAGAACATAATCAGTTCAAACCGTACAATATGATGACAGAGGCCATGCATGAGAGTTGTAGTCTGTCTTTCTATCGACCAAGGCGAACTACTTGGAGAACACAGAGGTGTTGAAGCAGGGGGTCAAAAGGGGTGAGGAAGTGACGACGAGTCCAGAGGGACTTAGCTACCCAAAATCAAGCATCAATTAGAATGGAGGTGGACTTGGAGGAGTGTCATAATATCTACTTATCGTAAAGAAAAGTGATGTAGATGCAAGGCAACGGATAGTAGGGTCATGGGCATGGCAGCGCTATGGTACTGTAGAGGTGGAACTTCCGTGAAAGTCATTGATCCCTTTCTCTTATGGAGGGAGAGCTCTTGGTCGTGAAAGGGGCCGAGAAGGTGGAGCATGCAGAGGCAAACTCCAAGTACCGAGATAAGGTTGAAGGGTAGAGGCCAAAGAACTTCGTAAGACCAGTGTCAATGAGCTTCTCATCAAGATAGTCGAAAGTGAAGGACTTCGGGTCATGCAAGAGTGCACGACCAAGGAACGAAGCAGGCAGTACATGGTGTTGTACCTTTGCTATTCGGTGGAGTAGGAGGCAGGGTTGATGGAGAAGATAAGACAATCCCAAAGGCGACCAAAACTATTAGAGACTTACTCCAAGTTGGGGTGAAAACTTTCTGTATTCCAGAAGTTCGATGGCATTGAGAAGGTGAATCACAATAGCTAACTCAATGCAAGGAGTGCAAATACTTCGAGTGCTTCAGAAGTGTGTGAGCAAAGAGTAGGCAAAGGTTAGTAACCAGCTCGATGCATAGAGTACAACCCTTGAGGAGGCGGACGAAGTCAAATAACCATTGCCTTCTCAACTCTTAAGAGAATGGGCGAAACCGAGTACCCCAATTCTCTTATCTATCAAGTAGAGGAGCTCTGCATAGGTTCAAAGACCCTTCGAAAATATTAGAAGATAATAGTTGTCAAATCCTCACCAATGATGATCAGTGCTATTGAGAGTAGATTATCCACTTCATTTCCCAATAGAATATCAATTGAAAGCGGAAGTGATGGGAATCTACTTAAAAGTAACAACTAAGTGAAAGAAGAGTTAATGGGTAAATTTTATGGAGGAAGGACCAAAACTTCAGAAGTTTGCGAGGCAATGCTCGTTAAAACTCCAACAAGCATCCACCTAGTTCAAGTAGCATGAGGCATTTGAGAGAATGGCGCATAGTAAGGATAGTCTTTTCCTTCATCTGGAGGATCCGCAAGAACCAACAGGGATCAACACAACTCAGCCAACCCCACACTAGAGTCAGAGTCATTGGCGAGTTGAAGCAGCATGGCAGATTAAAGGTTCGACTACTCAAAAATAGCAGTAAAGAGTAATTGGGAGCTAAGAGGCACATTGTAGTTGGAACAGAAGATTGATGACTCAGCAAAGGCAATGAGTTGTAGTGTCGGCAAAGGCTTCGACGAGGACGTTGAAGGAATAAGTATGGGAGAATGTCACGAACAAAGTTCTAAATAGGATGTTTAATGTAATACTTATGTATGTCCACGTCTTTCTGTTTATTCATGCTTTGTATAGCATGTAGAGGAATGGTTGAAGACTTAACAGCCCAATTTTAGCTGGGTTTGGTGGCCTTCTTAGGCTTGTAAATAAAGGTTGTGTCATGTGGACACTTATGAGAGATGTCTATAGTGGACCATTTTGATCTTTTATTGTCCAATTGTTTAGAGATTGTAAAGTCTATTTGTAATTGTTAGGATCAAAAGCACTAAGAGGAGGGGGGGGGGGGGTGAATTAGTGCAGTGGTAAAATAACGTCGATTTAAAAACATTTCATCTCGATAAAACCGTTTACGACGTAAAGGTCGATTCCAGAAATATGCTTAGATTGAAAGTGTACGGAAAAGTATTGAAAGTAGTAAGCTATTGAAGAGGTTTGTAGTAAGATAATAGCAAGAATAAATGCAAACCAGAGAAGACAGCTGTTTATAGTGGTTTGGTCAATCGTGACCTACATCCACTCCTCCGATTCCTATTCCATCAAGGCCATCAGCATCCACTAGAGGCATTCCTTCAATAGGCAAAGGCCAACCACCCTTTTACAACTCAATTATCCTTTTACCAGGTTTAGGAGATAACCCTTACACCCCACTCACTCCTCTCTCAAACTATTCTAACACTTAGAACTATGAGAGGAGCTCACACAAAATTGCAGTAGTGTTTCTATACTTTTTACTCTCAATACTTATGTGCTTTAACCAGGGATGAGAGGGGTATTTATAGGCTTTAAGTTGATTCAAACTTGGAGCCTAAAAACATCTCATCCTGGATTCCCCGGGCACGGACGGTACCACTGCTTGCGCTGGGCGGTACCATCGTCTAGTGTCAGTTTGGCTGATAGGTCTGGCAGTACCACCGCTTGGGAGGCTGTGTTGGGCGGTACCATCACCTGGCCCCTGCCAGGGGCGGTACAACCACCCAGACTAGCGGTACTACCGCTTGACATAGTCTCGAAGACTGTGTCACGACGGTGAGAATTCTTAGGGCACCGTTTGGGCTTCTTATTAGGTCCAACACAGTTCTTACATGGGCCTTGCTGGCCCTTAATTGGGTTGGCCCAAATCCAAGCCCAATTATGTGCTAACTACGATTCCTAAGACATATTCTAAGCTAAATACGTCCGTAAGTCTTAGTTCTTCCAACGAGCTTCCGACGATCTTCTAGCGAACTTCCGACGATCTCTCAACAATATTCCGGCGAACTCCCGGCAAGCTCCTAGACTTCACGATGATCTTCTTGGTGAGTTTCGATGAGCTTCTTGGCAAGCTCCATGACTTCTTGGTTGGTTCTGCCAGAACTTCCGACGAACGTTTAGACTTCCGATGAACTCTTGAACTCCCAACGATGTCGTGTCCTTGACTCTGGGACTTTAGTTTACTTCATACCTTGCTCTCGTAGTTAATCCTGCACATGTAAAAATACACTTCAATCTAAACAATTAATACTAAGCATTAATCAAGATGTCCGGCATGTCATTGGTCCCTCGACGCTTCGTCTGATTTTTCGGCGCATCGTCCTCTCTTGCGGCCTATTGCTTAATCGGTCAGTTAACTCCGTAACTCCGATATCCTTGGCGCAATATCCGCTCTTCTTGGCCCGATGCTCGAATCCATAGCCCGAAGCTTTCTGTCGATACGTCGACCGATCTACCGGCCCGACGTCCAATCTTCTGACATGTTCCTCCGACCCAATATAATTTTTCCTACTTTAATTGTCTCATCCCAATCGAAGCATCCTGCGTCACTCAAAATGCAGATTAAAATATAAACACATATTGATTGATTTCATCATCAAAATTCGAGATTCAACAGTAATTTGCATTGTTTATGAAGTATTTTCGGAATTGTTTACTTGTGGATCACGAGTGAGGCACTTTCTCTAACCCGTTTTCTCTTTTTTAGGTCCTATAAGGGACCATGGGAGGTTTCGGGGAGGCTGACCTTTGCGGACGGACACGCAAGGCTGTCGCACGACTTAAGCAAAACCAGCTAAGTCCATGACATATGGTATCAGAGCTGCGCTAGGTTTCGGCAGTAGTGTCACATGAAGATATGAGCGAGACGAGGGATCCAGCAACCGAGGCTTGAATTGCTTGGAGGATGAGATGATCCTAGCGTAACCATAGTTTATGGTCTGGATTTGGTATTGGACTGGGTGCTCCTAGGATGTTTAACATTACCGGTGGACAACGAAGGGAGCTATCAACATAGCCTAGAAGATCATAGCCAAATAGGAGATTAGAGAATTGAGCACGCTAGGATACGTAATTGCCACCTTTGGATAATTTGAAGGGGATGAGGGTTATTGCATTGATGTAAATAAGGCTTGTATGTGGGAAAGTACTATGGTTCCCTACGGGAACAACAACTGGAGCATCAGAGGTAGATGATGAGGACATATGGAAGTAGGTAAAAGGTTGCAATGACGATAATGATCAAGGAAAAAGAGGTGGTGGTGGTGCAGATCAGTGTCACTTGAGGAAGGTTGTTGGCAAACGATCAGAGGTAGCAGGAGACAACTGCAAAGATTGTTCGGTAACAGCAGAAAGGGATGGTAGGCCTGTACCAAGACAAGGTCATCTCCAGGACCAAGACGTGACCCGGTAGGAGCGTGTCCGTAGGAAGATCAAAACGCTACCACAGGATGCCGCCGGAAGCAGTGAGGATGATGTTGCCTGAGGCAAGGACAGTGGTGGCGGAGGTGTTGGCAGGGTCCAAGTCGGAAGTAGTGAGGAAGATGTTGCCAGAGTGAGAGAGCCAGGAGCTGGTCGATGGTGCCCAGCGAGAGGGTTCTAGCGACCAGGTCCACAAAGAGGGCTGCCTAATGGTCTAGTGCACAGAAGCAAATCAGGTCTAGAGCAGCGGTTCAATGACGGGGCACTAGTAGAGGTGGAAGGTGGGATGTGAGAGGTGGGTGACTACGGTGGCTTGAGTTCATGCACGCAGTAGCGATCCAGTGTGCATACTATTGAGGGCACAAGCGTCCCCTTCGATCTCCTTAAGTCTGCAGACTATTATGGCATATCAGTGAGGACTACTGCGGTGAGGAAGATGAGGACTGGCCACGGAGCTTCGCTTAGGAATGTGGCTACAGCGGTGGTGGTCGCTAGCCGGAGCCAGAGGTTCGCACCTCTCTTCTTACTACTCTAATACCATGATAAAGTGATAGAATGAAGAGTGAAATTATAAAGGTAAAGAGAAAGTTCAATTAGTGTCATATAATGTCTATTTATACATAGTGAAAGAGAGACTTTTTCTCAACTGAGCAGCGAGATTTCCTCATACAATTGAGAAAATCTCATCTGCTATGTAATTGAGGAAATCTCTCATCTGCTATGCAATTGAGAAAATCTCTCTGTTATCAGCAACGGATTCTTTCTTCCATGTACTCTTTAATGTTACCATACATGATGTTTTGCACACTTGATAATGCAACGAATTCTTCCTTCCATGTACTCTTTAATGATGCAATGAATTCTTCCTTCCATGTACTCTTTAATGTTACCATACATGATGTTATGCACACTTTGATATGATGCAATGCATGAAATAATGAATGCTTTAGTATCATGTATGTTATGGCCAAAGTAAAGTTGATTTATTTTTAGTATCATGCATAAAGTGATGAGTTGTAATGTTTTGACGTTGTGCATGTTACATTTTGATAATTTGAAGCTATAATGATGCATAATTTTGATATGATATATTACATTTGATCACTATGATCGAAATAGTTTAACTTAAATTCAAAGATATTTCTTTTGAATTCAAGTTTGCCTTATCTCAATATGGCATATAGATAGGGAGAGTTAAGGTTAACTCCATCATCAATTGACTGTCATTATAAAAAATGGAGAGATTTTTGAATCTCGAATTTTGATGACGAAATCAATTGGTGAATTAATGATCTAATCCATGTGTTGAGATAAGTGATGTAAGACTAACTACGATAGAGAGAAATGCAAAATGATTAAAGAAGAATCGATGTTGGGCCGGAGTCAATAATCGGCTATCGGGCTGGATGAATCGGGGATATATCGAAGGATCAGATAATGCAGTGAAAGCTCACTAGAAGTTCACTAGGAGTTCATCGAAAGCTCACCAGAAGTTCGTCGGGAGTTTGTCGAAAGCTTGCTAGAAGATTGTCGAGAGTTCGTGGAAGTTCACTAAGAGTTCGATTGAATAATTGACGTGCCAAACAACTTAGATTACTTATATCATAATTGTTTTAGCCTTAACTATCAGGACTTTAATTTGAGTTAGTTTTGAAAAAAATCCTACTAACTCAATTAGGGGCCAACTAGGCCCAAAACAAGGTTGAATTGGGCCGGTTGGATGGCCCATTCAGCTACTTGGAGCCACGTCAGCCGATGGCACTCTCCAGACTAGGCGATGGTACCACTTGAGACTCAGCCTCTTAAGTGGTTTGGGTGGTGGTATAGCCTAGACTAGGCAGTGGTACCGCCCTGTCAAGCAGGTTCACCCAATAATGGTGATGGTACCGTCAATACCCTGAAAATCCGGGATAAGACATATTTTGGCTTCATTTCTGAAGCCATTAGGGGCTATAAATACCTAATAATTTTATGAAAGGCAAGGTCAATATTACATTATTTATTAAATATTTTAAAAATAATTTTCTTATTATTCAAATTTATGTTGATATTATTTTCAGACCTTCAAATGAGTTTTTATGTGAATTTTTTGCTAATAGTATGAACCATGAATTTGAAATGAGTTTAATGAAAAAATTAATATTTTTTTCAAGCTTACAAATCAAACAACTTAGTGATGGAACCTTTGTTAGTCAAAATAAGTATGTGTTAGATATTTTAAAATGATTTAATATGGATAGTGCTAAAGCTATAAATACACCAAAGAAATGTGATAACACTAGTGCAATATGTTTAACAAAAAAATCTCATTCAATACTCTAAAACTAAATATATTAATATTAGGCATCATTTTATAAGAGATCATGTTAATAACCTTGATATATCTCTAGAATTTATTGATACAAAACATCAATTAGCTGATATTTTTATAAAACCATTGAACGAGGAAAATTTTGATTTTATTTGAAGAAAATTAGGTATGTTAAATCTTTATGATGTATGAGTTCCTCTTTTATAATTTTTAGATTTCTTGACTTTTGAAAATTGAGTTTTTTTTTTTTTTAGATCGTTTACTATCATTCCTTCTCTTTGCAATTCATATAAAAAGAGATCTGATTTATTGATCATTAGTATATTTGATCTTTTATGAGCTGATCATTTCCATATAAATCCTTCATCTTTCTATTTATAAAAATAGAACTTCGTTTCATGGAATGACTTGATATGATATTTATGCAAATGAGTGTTTGCACCACATAATGATTGTGATGTTGCTTGTCTCAAAAGAAAAGGAAGCAAGAGCACTTGCTTGCTGCATCTCAAAAGAAAAGTAAAAATGCTAGTAAAAGAAAACCAACAATGATAACTTGAGCAAAAAAAATAGTGCACCGACGATGGCACTGCTAGACTGGTGGTAGCACCGCTAGTACGCATTGCTTATAGGTGGTACCATCGCCCGTAACCCTGCCCTATAAAAACCAAAGTTAGGGTCGGTAGTCGAACCACCCCCAACCCTCTCTACACCCCTCTAAATTGCTCCACACCTCTCATTCCTCTTACTCTCCCTCTAGAAACTCAAGAAAACCACTATTCTTTACAAAACTAAGGATCAATCTCAAAACCCCCTTTTGGTGATCACAAGAAGGTTAAACTACAAATGTAATTCCTAGATACAATTCTTTCTCTCATTCTCCATTTATTATTTATTCTTGCCTCTTATTTTTTATAATATATGTAGTCCCCATGGTATCTAGAAGATCCTTAAGGGACAAAAGAAAGAGGAAATTAGATGAAACATTTGATACTATACTCTTTGATTTCCCTCAATATGTCCTTAAATTCCCAACCTTTGAGTCTAGAAGTATATATAAGAGAAAATATATAGATCTAGAAGAATTGAGTGATTTGAAACGAATTTAATGGTTCCTAACTTAGATGTCCTTCTAATTCTTTAAATAAATGAACTCATTTGTCCTAGACTTGTTTAGTTGTTTTACAATAATTTGCATATGGATGAACACGATAGGGTATCCACTTATCTCTTAGGGCATCACATACATATTACGGATATGTAATTTGCAACCTAATAGGAATTCTTGAGAAAAGAAGATATTGTTATTTTAAAGGATAATGGGACACAGAATCGGTTGGGATCACATATTCTGAGGCTATAGGTATCATTTTCAGTAACCCAAATTTGTCTATCGTTCCAAAAAAATTATGAACATTTGCTACCTTTCAACACAAAATTACTTCATCACATCATGATAAGCATTCTACTTCCAAAATAATACCATCATGATGAAGTTAGTCAAATGAAATTAGAAACAATGTATTAGATTATGGTAGGACATGACAACTATTTTGGATATCTGAAATGATACAATATGATTGAACTGTCAGAAAAAGATATGATGCTTCCATATGGTAGCTTGATTACTAGACTAATGTATGCACATGACATAGTCATTCTACCAAACAAAGAAACCTTGAAACTGATAGATTTAATATCATAAATAGAATCCTATTAAGAAGATTAACATGTATAGTACGAAATGAGGTTTGGACTAGATTACCTAAGAGGACTGAAACTCCCTCACCTGAACTTGAACCAAAAACACCTATATATAGGGAAAGTCAATCTTCTCCTACTAGTCCCTTTGAGGTAGCACCTCTAACAGAGCTAACACCCTCCTTATCTGCCGATGCCATAGTGACTCAACTGGATCGAATTGAACTGCATCAAGATCAAATCTTAACCAAAAAGTAGCAAATTCATTGACAGCTTAATACTTTGTTTAGGCATTTTGATTTATCACCATATGAATAGCTTGTGTATGTCTTCTTTTTGTTGATGACAAGGGGGAAAAGTCAACGAATCCTACCATATACTCTTTAATGTTACCATGCATAATGTTTTACACACTTTGATATGATGCAATGGATTCTTCCTTCCATGTACTCTTTAATGTTACATACATGATGTTCTACACACTTTGATATGATGCAATGTATGAAATAATGAATGCTTTAGTATCATGTATGTTATGGCCAAAGTAATGTTGATTTATTTTTAGTATCATGCATAAAGTGATGAGTTGTAATGTTTGGACGTTGTGTATGTTACATTTTGATAATTTGAAGCTATAATGATGCACAATTTTGATATGATAGATTACATTTCATCACTATGATCGAAATCGTTTAACTTAAATTCAAAGATATTTCTTTTGAATTCAAGTTTGCCTTATCTCAATATGGCACATAGATAGGGGGAGTTAAGGTTAACTCCATCATCAATTAGTTATCATTATAAAAAATAGGAAGATTTTTGAATCTCTGATTTTGATGATGAAATCAATTGGTGAATTAATGATCTAATCAATTTGTTGAGATAAGTGATGCAAGACTAAATCGTGAGAAAGGCAAAATAAGTAAGGAAGAATTGATGTTGGGCCGGAGTCAATAATCGAGCATTGAGCTAGATGAATCGGGGATACACCGAAGGATCAGACGATACAGTGAAAGCTCATTGGAAGTTCGCTGGGAGTTTGTCGAAAGCTCATCAGAAGTTCATCGGGAGTTCGTCGAAAGCTTGCTAGAAATTCGTCGAGAGTTCGCAGAAGTTCACCGAGAGTTCGATTAAACAATTGACATGCCAAACAACTTAGATTACTTATATCATAATTATTTTACCCTTAACTATCATAATTAGGATTTTAATTTGAGTTAGTTATGGAAAAAATCCTACTAACTCAATTAGGGGCCAACTAGGCCCAAAATAAGATTGAATTGGGCTGGTTGGATGGCCCATTCAGCCACTTAGAACCATGTCAGGCGATGGTATCCCTTAAGGCTCAGCCTCCTAGATGGTTTGGGTGGTGGTACAACCCAGACTAAGTGGCGGTACCGTCGGCAGTTAATGCTACCAAGCAGTGGTACCGCCCTGTTAAGCAATGGTACCACCAAAGCCTGATCTCCAAGGCTTTGTCAGATGATCGTACCGCCCGGACTAGGTGATAGTACCATCTAGTGTCAGTCTTTAGGCGGTGGTACCGCTAATACCTTGGAAACCCGGGATGAGATACATTTTAGTTTCATTTCTGAAGCCATTGAGGGCTATAAATACCCAACTTTTTCTTGCATTAAAGAGCAATGAAAGTGTGAACAAAAATCTTAAGATTTCGGATTGTAAAATTACTAAATGTCCTCCTCCTCCTCCCTTTCTAATTTTGTGATCATTCAAGAGAGGTGTGATGTTAGTAAAGGTTGTCTCCTAAACCTGTGAAAAAGAGAAAGTATTGTAAGATGATGGTTGGTCTTCGCCCATTAAAGGAAAAGACCGTAAATGGACGTTAGTGGCCTCAACGAAGGAGGAATCCGAAGTGGATGTATGTCACGACGATCGAACCACTATAAATCCAGTGTGCTTTCTTTATGTGCCATTTCTTTCATACTTTTGATTCTCATCACTCACTGATTTACTTGCTCATTGCCCTCAATCACTTACAAATATTTTCAAGTTCAAATACTTTTTCGGATATAAGTTTTATCGAACGAATCTTTGAATCAACGTCGGTTTTATCAAAAAAACTAATTCACCCACCCCTCTTAGTACCAATTTGATCATAACAATATTAACTATTTGAATTAATTTTAACAATATTATTGTTTTGAGTTGTATATAGCCCATGTTGTGATCTTTCGTTTTGTATTATCCATATGCATAGATCAGTAATCCACACTCAGTGATCACGTATCGAGGTAGCTTTAGACATCATTTGTGACGATTCCGAAGAGTGAAGGAAGTCAAATTGCACAGCTGTAGAGGGACATAAGATACATGAAGGCTGGAAAACTGCCTCTTTAATATGAAGCAATATTTTTTTATGACGATACCTGGTTTTGAGATTAAAGTGTTAACTACAACTATTTTCTTCGTAGGAGATGTCAAGTCATACATTAACTATGAGGAGATTAAGATGAAAACTAAGGAGGAAAATTAAAGTGCTATTCATTTTAATAAACGGAAGAATTCATAACAAGAAGGAAATTCCATCGATTGCATTAGGTCGCTTTGGAGAAAATGTATGTAGCAATTAACCGCTTTGATATTGCACATTCACAAATCACACGCAATAGTGTTGCTAAGTTAAGAAATGATGGACTATTGGAAAGGTTTTGCATATGTGAGATGTGTTTGTTGAATGCATTATGATATCAAAGTAGCGAAGAAGTTAAAGCAAAAAATAAGTAACGACCAATAGCAAGCGGATTTATGATTTATGTGCATGCTCAGTTCAATGGGATGAAGATTCATTCAATTAATTAGCACTAGGGTTATCCTGAACTACATTTATGATGGAGAGGCAACACACTTGTGTTAAAAATTGGAGAAAACTTGAGCCACATCAAAGTGTTTTCCAGCATTCATGCAAAGATTGGTTTTGAGCGGCTTAAAGGTCTACATTAATAGTGACTTCGAAGAAGCTAATCGATGAATGCAAGGCACTACGACTTTTCATCCACATCCATTAAAAGGCGAGCCATCCAGGTGTATACCGAGATAGAATAGGTAACTATGAATTGGCAGTGAATTTTTATGTCAAAAATGAGTTGGATGCCTGAAGATGCATTGCAATATGAAGAAGATTGAGCTGCAAGAGACAAACAAGAAGACTAAGGTGTCAAAGTGATTCAAGTGGGAGAACGATCTTACCCTTGCATATGTAATGTTTTTAGGTAGCAATAAACCTCCGTGGTAAAAAAAAATATATATGTTTAAATAGTCCTCTATAAAATTTAGTGAACAAAATCACAAGGAGTAATTTTACCAACGACAATGTTTTTTCTTAAGTTTTAAAAAATCAATCATTTCAACGCTTTGTATTTATGCGGAGTTTTTGGAGCATAAATTATCCTTTCTACACTAGGAGTCATTGGTATACCGTAGGATGCAATCTTCTAAACTAATAATGAGATCCTTGAATTTGTTGTATATTATGTTTATCTTCTTTATCCACGATTTCCACAGGTGTGTGGATGACCAAAACATTTTAACATTTCTATCATTCTAGTAGGTAGACTTCTTAATCTTGGTATGTGCATGTCTAGGAAGTGTTGCATGGATTAATGATGCAACGCTAAATTTGTGACGGTAGGGTTGATGGTGAATAACATTATATTCGAAACTTGAAAAGAATAATGAACCATTCACAATGATTGTTTCTTCTATAGACATGGCCTTGTAAGTTCTTCGAGTGTGTGTCAAGCAGGATTGGTTTGGACAAGGAATATAAACAAGATCTTTCCACAAAAGAAAACACAACTCAAGTAGCTCTAGAGCAAATATCGGACTGTTAGGAGGACAGGCACCCGAGTACTTTTGCAAGAGAAGTATCAAGTATGTAAGATTCCATTATTTCAACAGTTGTCAACATTAGGAATACAAGTAACTTAGACGCTGTTTTCATGAGCTATGACAATACCATCAGTTGCCGAAATCTTTGGACCAGTCATATTCATCCAGTTCATGAAATGAATATGGTATTCGACTAGATTGGTCCGTGGTTGAGAAGTAAGAAGCAGGACCGATGTCAAAATTATGTCCAAAGATGGATTCAAAAGATGCTGTCTCATCACTGGGGAAGATCTGAGGTTGCATTAAGTTGGCAAGTTCTCTGGTGATGCTTGTCCCCGTTTCATCTTCTTGAACTGAACTTGAAAAAAGAGGATCTATTTCCACCTTCATCACTTCCGGGAGAGGAGCATGGTCCTGATTTAGTCTTGTCTGAAAGAGATGCATGTCAGAACTGGAAGTTCCTTGATGTCTCATCTCAATACCTCCACTCGGAAGGACAGGGCTATCAGCCGCCACAGGCACACAGGGACCATATGGATTTGCCAGTGGCTGATTGCCATGAGAAGCTGAAGCTACACAATGATGAATGTGTCCGAATTTATCTTGGTGAATACTTCCTCGAGATTGATCTTGAGGTCCAAGTTCATAGCTTGGAAGGTTCGGTCTCGTAAACATGTTCACGTCCATGGCTAAGTATTGCGTCACATTCATGGATTCCTCCTGCATGGCCTCCGAGATAGGCTGCTCATCGATACGGGAAGTGGAGGCATCCCCCACAGCCTCCCTGCAGCTTTGCCCCACCATGGATGGAGGAGGCGGAGGAGAATTATGTTGGTGCCCGAAATACTTCTTCAGTTCATGTCTAAGAACGGCGTTCAGTATGTCAACTTCCCTCGCTGTAATCTTATCCTGAAGGCCCTTGGACTTCTCGATGAGCCGTTGGATCTTCTCAATGTCCGGCATCAAGTGCTTGATGACCGCGATCAAAACGCTTACTTTCCATGCTTTCTTCAGGTCATGCGGCTTCTTGTAGGGTGGAGGACTTGGATCCTTGGGCACGCCCATCTCCCGCCACCACTCCTCCGACATGTTGGGCCACCACGGTGGTGGAATGCCCTTCTCCAGAGGGAACCTCCGCTGAGGAGGGTCACAGTATGGCATCAAGGCGGATAAAAGCGAACCCAACGTGGTGTCCTGCAGTTCCTGCAGTGCATCGGGCACGGAGAACTCCGAGGTGTTCTCCTTGCTTATGACGTGGGTGCAGCTGTCTCTCTGATACGTGCTGATCGCAGCTGGGCCGTTCCGATCGAATCGAACGGTTTCCTTCCACCATTTACGAAGGTTATTAGAGACTCCACTGACAGGCTTTCCTTTGTAGGGTACAATGCCGTAGATGAAGCCTTGAGCGAGGCCCTCTTCCACCAACTCCAGCATCTCATTCAGTATCTTCTCCAGGTTCCGGGCCAGCTTCTTCCTCCGTGACTGTTCTTGCGAGTAATCGAGCAAGGATGCACTGCTTTGCTGGATCATCTTGCACTTGTGATGCTCCTTCAAGTGCTTCAGTCGTATAATGTCATTCCATATGCGAATCCTGAGCCTCTCAGCTTCATGCCCATCGGTCTCTACCAAATCTGGCAAGGGGGTATCGAACATGCTGTCAGGTGGCAGACCCAATAGATCTTCCAACTCGCTGGAAGGATCCACAATAGACTCTGGAATGGTAGAAGAACAATCGTCGGCTCTTTCAGAAAAACCAACATTTTGTTTAGCTTTCTTGTCCTGCATCCTAAATAAGAGCTACCGAACACTTGAATCTGCAAACATAATAGCAACACGACGTGCATAAATTTTCCAGTTTTATTTAGGGATATGGAAACAAACCTTACAAAGTTGGCAGTGTCAAAATTCTGTTGTTTATACGGTGCGTTTGAATTGTAGAGAATAAAATTTTTTCTGTGCAGTCTCAAAATATCTCATTTCTTGAAAGCGAAAATGAGAAGTTCGTGGCTTCTCTTCTCATAGATATGAGATAAAGTTGCATGCCCAACAACTTGTTTTATATTTTATTAGGGATTAAAGCGAAATGAAAATTTTCATCCAAGTTCATGTATAATAATGAACCACATGTTTGTGCATGATCTATTATATACTGTATCAAAATCATCCGCATGTAGAAGATCGTCAAAGGCTGCAAGCAAAATTGACTAAGCTTTTTTCCCGCCTGTGGAAGAGCACATAAATTTTCTTTGGACAGGAAATTCGAGCGTTCAAAAAGAGAAAAACAAATAGAGAACCTAAGTGCGCAATAACAAGCTTCTAAACAAAAGAAATAATAATATACTAATTAGCGCATGTTTTGAAATAATTTATATGTTGGGTTATTCCGTTTTGCACGACAGTAATATAGTGTTGCACAGACAAGAACTATTATAGTAAATAAACTGAAATCATGGTAGTTCATGGAAAAGAGTCCAATCTTAACACAAGTAAATGGTGATAGTCATGTTCATATGAGATAGTCACGAAGATAGAATAGA
Organism: Musa acuminata AAA Group; assembly: GCF_036884655.1. Lineage (NCBI taxonomy): Eukaryota > Viridiplantae > Streptophyta > Magnoliopsida > Zingiberales > Musaceae > Musa > Musa acuminata. The sequence goes on along the minus strand of NC_088356.1, from coordinate 16,560,041 downwards.
ATCTAAATCAGAGTTTTCCTAATGAATAATATGTCATGAAA